>NC_046172.1:54156712-54420182 GCF_011064425.1 Rattus rattus
CTTCTGCTCCTGAGATTCTCTCTTCTATCTCTTGTATTCTGTTGGTGAAGCTTGTATCTACGGGTCTTTGTCTCTTCTTTTTGGTTTTCTATATCCAGGGTTGTTTCCATGTGTTCTTTTCTTTTGATTGCTTCTTTATTTCCATTTTTAATTCCTCTTCAACTGTTTGATTGTTTTCCTGAATTCTTTCAGGATTTTTGTGACTCCTCTCATAGGCTTCTTACTTGTTTATTTATAAGTTTCCTGTGTTTCTCTAAGGGAGTCTTTCTATGTCTTTCTTTGAAGTCTTCCAGCATCATGATCAAATATGATTTTGAAACTAGATCTTGCTTTTCTGGTGTGTTTGGATATTCCGTGTTTGCTTTAGTGGGAGAATTGGGCTCCGATGATGCCATTTAGTCTTGGTTTCTGTTGCTTGCGTTCCTGCGCTTGCCTCTTGCCATCAGATTATCTCTAGTGTTACTTTGTTCTGCTATTTCTGACAGTGGTTAGACTGTCCTATAAGCCTGTGTGTCAGGAGTGCTGTAGATCTGTTTCCCTGTTTTCTTTCAGCCAGTTATGGGAACAGAGTGTTCTGCTTTCGGGTGTGTAGTTTTTCCCATTACAGGTCTTCAGCTGTTCCTGTGGGCCTGTGTCTTGAGGCAGGTCCTTGGAGCAGGAAGGTTTGTGTTACCTGTGGTCCCCGAGGCTCAAGTTTGCTCATGGGGTGTTGCTTATGTGCTCTCCGCAAGTGTGGCAACAAGGAGGACCTGTGCCGCCCTGTTGGGATCTCCCATGCATCAGTGTCCCAGATGGCGTATGGTGTTTTCCTCTGGAGTCAGAAATGTGGGCAGAGTGTAGTCTCTTCTGACTTCCAGGAATGACTGCCTCTCTGATGGTTTAGCTCTCCCTCTCACGGGGTTTGGGTGCAGAGAACCGTTGATCCGGTCCCTTCAGGTTCTGGCGGTGTCTCAGGTACAGGGGACCTGCAGGTCCAGTGCCTCTATCTACCAATTTCCAGAGGCTGTATACAGTTTCCTCTTGGGCCAGGGATGTCAGCAGGGGTGGGCAGTGTTGGTGCTCTCTTCTGCTCTGCAGTGTCAGGAGTGCCCACCTGTCTGGGCGGTGAGCTCTCTCTCCCATGGGGTTTGGGAGCCGTGAGCTGCTGCCCCCCAGAAGTTCTTTATTGTTGAGTATAATTTTCGATATCCTGGGTTCTCTGGTATTCCAAATGAATGTGCAGATTGCTCTTTCTAACTCTACAAAGAAGTGAGTTAGAAATTTGATGGGAATTGCATTGAATCTGTAGAATGCTTTTGGCAAAATGGCCATTTTTACTATATTAATCCTGCCAATCCATTAGCATGGGAGGTCGTTCAATCTTCTGAGATCTCCATTTTCTTTCTTAAGAGACTTGAAGTTCTTGTCATATTGATCTTTGATATGCTTGAATAAAGTCATGCTTAGGTATTTTATATTATTTGTGACTATTTTTAAGGGTGTCATTTCCCTAATTTCTTTCTCAGCCTGTTTATCCTTTGAGTAGAGGAAGTCTACTGGTTTGTTTGAGTTAATTTTATACCCAGTCACTTTGCTGAAGTTGTTTATCAGGTTTAGTAGTTCTCTTGTGGAACTTTTGGGATCATTTAAGAATACTACCATAACATCTGCAAATAATGATATTTTGACTTCTTCCTTTCCAATTTGTATTCCTCTGACCTTCATTTGTTTACTGATTGCTCTGGCTAGGATTTTGGGAACTATATTGAGTAAGTAGGAGACAGTGGGCAGCCTTGTCTAGTCCCTGATTTTAGTGGGATTGCTTCTAGTTTCCACTAATTTAATGTTAATGAGTGGTTTGCTATATATTGCTTTTACTATGTTTAGGTATGGGGTTTGGGTTCCTGATCTTACCAGAACTTTTATCAGGAATGGGTGTTAAATTTTGTCAAATGCTTTTTCAGCATCTAATGAAATGGTCATGTGGTTGGTTTGCTTTGTGTTTGTTTATATCATGGATTACTTTGATGGATTTTTGTATATTGAATCATCGCTGCATCCCTGGGATGAAGCCTACTTGATCATGTTGGATGATCATTTTGATGTGTTCTTGGATTCAGTTTGCAAAGAATTTTATTGAGTATTTTTAAATCCAATATTCATAAAGGAACTTGGTTCAAGTTCTCTTTCTTTTGTTGGTCTTTGTGTGGTTAGCTAACAGTATGATTGTGGCTTCATAGGAGGAATTTGGTAGTGCTCAATCTGTTCCTATTTTGTAGAATTGTTTGGCCAGTATTGGTACAAGGTCTTCTATGAAGGTCCTATAGAATTCTGTCCTAAAATCTGGGACTGGACTCTTTTTGTTTGGAAGACTTTTAATGACTGCCTCTATTTCTTTAGAAGTTATGAGATTGTTTAGATGGTTTATCTGTTCCTGATTTAACTTTGGTACCTGGTATTTGTCTACAAAATTGTCCATTTCCTCCACATTTTCAAGTTTTGTTGAACATAAGCTTTTGTAGTTGGATTTGAATTTCCTCAGATTTGGTTGTTATGTCTCCCTTTTCATTTCTGATTTTGTAAATTTGGATACACTCTCTGTGCCTTCTGGTTAGTCTGGCTAAAGATTTATCTATCTTGTTGATTTTCTCAAAGAACCAGCTCCTGGTTTTGTTGATTCTTTTTATAGTCCTATTTGTTTCTACTTGTTGATTTCAGCCCTGAGTTTGATTATGTCCTGTCTTCTATTCCTCTTGGGTGTGTTTCCTTCTTTTTGTTCTAGAGCTTTTAGGTGTGCTGTCAAGGATGATGTATCCTCTCTCCTGTTTCTTTCTGCAGGCACTCAGAACTATGAATTTTCCTCTTAGCCCTGCTTTCATTGTGTCACATAAGCTTTGGTATGATGTGCCTTCATTTTCATTAAATTCTAAAAAGTCTTTAATTTCTTTCTTTATTTCTTCCTTGACCAAGGTATCATTGAGTAGAGCATTTTTCAACTTCCATGCATATGTGGGTTTTATGTCGGTTTTTTTTTTTGTTGTTGTTGTTGAAGATCATCCTTAGTCAGTGGTGATTTGCTAGGATGCATGGATGCTTGGTATTATTTCTATCTTCCTGTATCTTTTTAGGCCTGTTTTGTGGCTGATTATATGGTTAATTTTGGAGAAAGTACCATGAGGTGCTGAGAAGAAGGTATATCCTTTTTCTTTTAGGATGGAATGTTGTATAAATATCTGTTAAGTCCATTTGGCTCATAACTTCTGTTAGTTTCTCTGTGTCTCTGTTTAATTTCTGTTTCCCTGATATGTCCATTGATGAGAGTGGGGTGTTGAAATCTCCTACTATTATTGTGTGAGGTGCAATGTGTAATTTGAGCTTCATTAAGGTTTCTTTTATAAATGTAGGTGCCCTTGATTTTGGAGCATAGATACTCAAGATTGAGAATTCATCTTGGTGTATTTTTTCTATGATGAATATGAATTGTCCTTCCTTACCTTTTTTGATAACTTTTAGTTGACAGTCAATTGTATTCGATATTAGAATTTTTACTCTAGCTTGTCTTCAGATCATTTGTTTGCAAAATTGTTTACCAGCCTTTTCCTGTTAGGTAGTATCTGTCTTTGTCTCTGAGGCATGTTTCCTGTATGCAGCAAAATTCTGGGTCCTCTTTATATATCCAGTCTGTTAGTCTATGTCTATTTTCCCCCTATCTTTATTAGATTGGGTATTTCTTATTTACATTTCAAATGTTATTCCCTTTCCTGGTTTCCAGGCCAACATCCCCCTAACCCCTCCCCCTCCTCTTCTAGATGGGTGTTCCCTCCCCATCCTCCCCTTATTACCTCCCCCAAGAATCCATTCACTGTAGTTTCCCACTCCATGTGAGTTTTTCCATCTATTGTCCATTGGAGGACTGGATTTGTAGAAAAATTTTGTGTAAAAATTTTGATTTTGTCATGGAATACCTTGGTTTCTCCATCTATGTTAATTGAAAGTTTTGCTGGATACAGTAACCTGGGCTGGCATTTGTGTTCTCTTAGTGTCTGTATGACATCTGCCTGGATCTTCTGCCTTTCATAGTCTCTGGTGAGAAGTCTAGTGTAATTCTGATAGGTCTGCCTTTATATGTTACTTGACCTTTTTCCCTTACTGCTTTTAATATTTTTTTCTTTGTTTTGTACATTTGGTGTTTTCACTATTACGTGACAGAAGGAATTTCTTTTCTGGTCCAATCTATTTGCAGTTCTCTATGCTTTGTGTATGTTTATGGGCATCCCTTTCTTTAGGTTAGAGAAGATTTTTATAATTTTGTTGAAGATCTTTACATTGGCCCTTTTAAGTTTCTTCACTCTCTTCTTCTACTCATTATTCTCATTGTGTCCTGATTTCCTGGATGTTTTGGGCCTATGCCCTTTTTGCATTACATTATCTTTGACTGTTGTGTCAATATCTTCTATGCTATCTTCTGCACCTGAGACTCTCTCTTTTATCTCTTGTATTCTATTGGTGATGCTTGCATCTACAACTCTTGATTTCTTTCTTATGTTTTCTTTCTATCTCCAGGGTTGTCTCTCTTTGTGCTTTATTTATAGCTTCTATTTATATTTTTAAATTCTGGATGGTTTTGTTCAATTCCTTCACCTGTTTGGTTGTATTTCCCTGTAATTCTTTAAGGGATTTTTGGGTTTCCTGTTTAAGCACTTCTAATTGTTTACTTGTGTTTTCCTGTATTTCTTTAAGGGAGTTATTTATGTCCTTCTTAAAGTCCTCCATCATCATGATAAAATGTGATTTTAAATCTAAATCTTGCTCTTCTGCTGCATTTGGATATCCAATATTTGCTTTGGTGGGAGAACTGGGCTCTCATGATGCCAATTAGTCTTGGTTCTGTTGTTTAGGTTCCCTGTTGCTTCTTGCCATCAGGTTGTTCTGGTTAGTTTGTCTTGTTGTCTCCAACAGTATTTTGATCCTCTCCTCAGCACTGGTGTAGACCCTGTTTTTCTTTCAGGGGATCTGGGAACAGAAACTTTTACTCAGGTGTTTAAGTGCTGGTGACTGACTTTAGTTCTGGGGCAGGCAAACTGGAAGGGTCCTGCCTTTGATTGCTCCTAGTTCCCTCTTCCCAGGGGGCACAGATGGTAGTAGGTGATTTCCTCTTGCATCAGGAATGTGCACATAAAGTAGCTCTCAGCAATGTGGCTAAGGAGCCAATGTTGGTTCAAACTTTGGAATTCTGACCCTTGAGTAGTTGATTTTAGGTATTTTAATTGGAACACAATTTGGTGTAAACTTTCCTATTTAATTAATTCAATCTCATGTGCACAATAAAGTAGAAACAAAGGTAAATAAAGATGAGCCATAACTATATCAAAATTCTTCCTAAAATACATGTTACATCTTACATAAATATGGTCTTTATAAATTGACTACATGTGACACCTTCCATATAGATTGGTTCTATTGATTGTCAAATATATGATAAGGTCTGAGAGAAAGACTTGTGTGTTCTCCACCATGCAGATTTAGGATTGTGTAAGAGAGTGATAGAGAAATAGATATGATCAAAACATGTAATATATAAAATGGCATAGTTAAATCCATTACTTTGTACAAATATTCTAACTAAAGGACACACACACACACACACAATTTTACTGTGAGGAAAAATATTTTGAGAGATGAATAGGATAGCTTAGTCAGAACAACTTTGCTTTGCAAGTGCAGAAGCTTATTTAATCCCAAGCAGTCATGTAAAAAGCCACACATGGTGGCATTTATTTGCTATCCTACTACTGGGGAAGAAGAGGCATAAGAACCCTAGAAACACAAAAAATAGCCTTTCTTCATGAGAGTTCTAGGCAACAAAATAAAACAAAACAACAAAACAACAAAAACAAAAGAACAAACCAACAATTAAAAGCCCTACTCCATATCAAAGGAGATGGATAGTGTTCCCGAAGAAGACACAACACCCATAGTTTTTCTCTGGCCTCCACATACACATGAATGTGTAAAAACATCAAAAAGAAAATTCTCAATGAAGTAACTTCAAGCAGAATTTCAGAGCATATAAAAAATCAACCACAACCAATCAACTACGTTCCAGAGATGTGAAATAGTTGAATATATATGAATTAATAAATATAACCGCACATAAATATACCAAAGGACAGATGGCACATGATCAATTATATTAGAAGCAGAAAAGATCTTTGTCAAAATTCAACATTACTTCTTGAAAAATGTCCTTGAAAAATCTAAGGATACAAAAGGCATATCTGAACATCAAAAGAGCAATATCCAACAAGCACACAACCAACATTATGTAAAATGGAGTTCCACAACTTGTCAATGATCAGAGAACAAGAGATTGCCTACAACTTATCTCTCAATAGGATATCAATACCACACTGTTTTTCCCAAGTTTTAGAGATTACTGCATAGGAAGAGACAGAAAAAGTGTAAGGCACAGGGGTGGTGGGGGCCAATGAAAGAGTGTTTTCTAGATGCAGAAGGAATGTTGCACATATGAACTTATGGCAGTTGTGACAGTATGAGCAAGACCAGGACAAGCTCAACCCTGACCAAATCTCAGCACGTATTAATGAAATAGAAATGAAATCCCAAACCTATTTAAGATGGTACTGGTAATTTATAGCTAAAATGAGAGGGATAATTTCTGTTCTTTAAAGCTGTGACCCCTGGTAGGTCAACTGAACTCCAGTGGATGATCACTCAAGAATATATAAGTAGCACTAATTGTCCTTTATGATTTTTGCTACTGCTGTTGTTGTTTTACAAAGAATATAAATCTGCCAGGCAAGGAGGAAGACCTTAATCTGGGAAGATTTTTGAGGAAGTAAATATCAAAATACTACATGTTTTTTCTCATATGTGGGTGTCTGTTTGAACCTTTGGATATGCGTGTTAGCTAGAGTTGGAGTAACCACAGAAGTAAGGAACTAATGAAGGACCAAAATGGAGAATAATTAATGGAACAAGGGTAGAATGCTGACAGTATGAATGGCAATAATAAGTCTAAGTATGATTAATATGTTGGATGATAGTAGAGAAAGGTAGACAGAAGGGAGTATTGGGGATGAAAACTAAGACTAATAATCTCTTTTAAAGTCATATGGGCACATACCAAAGTTATCCCCTTTATAGTTTAAATAAAATAGCTTATAAGAACTGAAAAAGCAAGTTTTAGAATGAACAACTAGGAAAAAAAGCATGGAAGGTATAACACAAGAAATGGGAAGTTTGTAGTTAATATGATCTATATGTAAATACAAAACAAAATGAAACAAACAAACAAAAACCCTATGAAAACCACCAAATGTCTAGTACTGCTATTCAGTAAACCAACAGTATAAAAATAATTAACATGCAAAGCCAACAGCTTTGGTTACATAATGGTATACTTACTCAGAGATAAAAAGGACACACAAAGAGAGAGAGAGAGAGAGAGAGAGAGAGAGAGAGAGAGAGAGAGAGAGAGAGAGGGAGAGAGAGAGAGAGGAGAGAAGAGAGGCAGACAGACAGACAGACTATAAGGAACATAATCTCATAGTTGGTACAATAAAATAAAATACCTAGAAACAAACTTAAACAAGGATGTGAATAACTTCTACAATGTTTGCAAAACACGAAAAAGAAATTAAACACCATGTAAACAAAATGCAACAATCTCTCACAGTTATAGACTATAATAAATTTTTATGAAGCCCATATTAAACAAGGTAATCTACAAATTCAGTGCAGTCCTTATAAAAACATCATTGCAATTCTTCATAGAGCTATGCAAACAATGATAAGAAACCATAAAATAATTCACATAGCTAAAACAGTAATCTTTAATTTTTAACATACAATTTTTGTTCCTTGAGAATGTCATACAGGCATACGATATATCATATTGTATCACTCCTTCTCTCCCACCCATCCTACAGTAGTGTCTTTTTCAACACCAAATTATTTTAATTTCCATTGCTCATATACTCATGATTATGGGTCCATATACTGAAGCATAACTGACCTCAGAGCTAAACTCTTTAAAAGACTGAGTATTTCTCCCTAAGAACTTATGAACTGCCTATATCCTTTCAGCTAAGGGAGGAGGCTATTGAAAAACTCCTCTCTCGATGCTAAAATGTTGTTATCTTGTACAAGATTTGTACAGTCCATAACAAAAATTAGTTATATATTCCTCTACAGTTGGTGCCTCAATTGCACCCATGGGCATATCGTGCTATGTATTTTTATGCTGGTCATCATTATAGCTCTCTGGGTTCACATCTGAAAGTTTAGAACAAGAAGCAGTAATACCCCCAGAGTAATCAAAATCGGACCTGAAGTCAGTGAATTAGAAAACCAAGCAGAAAGCAATAATAATAATACCAAGAATCAATAAAACAGAGTTGTTTCTTTGAGCAAATGAAGAAACAACAAACATTTAATAAAATTAAGTAAAATATGGAGCGAAAGAAGCAAATTAATAAAATTAGAGGTGAAAGGAGGGACATTACAAAAGGTAATGAGGAGAATTGGAGAATTATAAGGACATACTCCATCAGAATGGAAAACAAAGGAATAAATGTTTTGTTGGATACAACTTACCAAAAACTAAATAAGCAATTTAAACAGAACCATAGTCATAGAAGCAGTAATTAAAAGTCTCCTAAAAAATAGCAGTAGGCCAGATGGATTCAGTGCAGAATTCTACTGGATCCTCAAAGAAGAATTAATTCAAATACTCATCAAATTATTCCACCAAACAGAAACTGAAGGAACATTTCATAACTCTTTTCATGTATCTATTATTGCTTTGGTGCCAAAGCAACACAGTGGTTCAACAAAAAATAATTCCTTTTATGAATCCATTGTTCTTTTGATGACAAAGCCACATAATGGCCCAAAAAATCAAACAAACATGCCTATATAACAATATCTCCTATAAACATAAATACAAATATTTTCAATAAAATCCTTTTTATCATAATCCAAAACCATATCCAAAAGCTTATCCACCATAATCAAGTTGGCTTCACCACAGGGATGTAGAGATCAATCAATATATGTAAACCATTTAACATGATCCTTGCCATGAGCATAATAAAGACAATAACACTACACTAACTCTTCATTAAATGCAGAAAAGACCTTTGACAAAATCCAATATACCTTCATAATAAAAGTTCTGGAGAAACTAGGGATATATGGAGGACATTTTGAAATATAAGAAAGGAAATTCACAGCAAGCCCACAGCCAATATAATTCTAAACAGAGCATTTCCACTGAAGTCAAGGACACCTAAAATCTTATTTAGTACAGTAGGACAACTGAAGGAAGTCAAGGAGATACAAATGGGGAAAGAAGATGTTACAGAATCTTTATCTGCATATATAATGGTTTTACACATAAAAGACTTAAAGAACTTTTCTATAGTTGATAAGCACTTTCAGTACAGTAGCAGGATATACAATTAACACATATAAATCTCAGGGTTACCTTTATGCAGATGCCAAACACACTGAGAAAGCAGGGAAACAATGAATTTTACAAGTCTCAAATGTATGTCTCAGGATAACTGTATCCAAGCAAATGGAAGGTTTGTTTAATAAAAAATTTAAGATATTCAAGAACATTCCAGTTTATGGCTATTATGAATAGAGTCACAATAAATATAGTCCTTGTGGTAGAATGAAATGTCATTTGGGTATGTGCCCAAGAATGGTATAGCCAGATCTTAACGAGGTAGATTGATTTGTACTTTTTTCGAGGAATCATATTGATTTTGTAGTAGCTGTACAAGTTGTACTCCACAAACAATGGAGGAGAGTTCTGCTTCCTCCTCATCCTAGCAGCATGAGCGATCACTTCTTTTATTGAACTCAGCCATTCTGACAGATGTAAGGTAGAATCTCAAAGCAGTTTTGTTGCATTTCCCTGATGGGTTAGCAATGTTACACATGTATTTAAGTGCTTCCCAGCTATTTCAGATTCATTAAACCTGTTTAGGATCTGTACCCCATTTTTATTCCCTGAGTACTAGGCAGTGAACAAGGCCTTATACATGCTTGGCAAGTGTTCTACCGGGCACCTTTATCCTAAGCCTTAGTACGTTTCTTAACCTTCCCAAAACAGGACTTTTCTCAACATCCTTTTTTTTGTTTTGGTTCACTTGCACAACAGAATTCCTCACTCTTTTTTTTTTTTTTTTATTAACTTGGTATTTCTTTATTTACATTTCAGTGTTATTCCCTTTCCTGCTTTCAAAACATCCCCAATCCCTCCCCCTCCCCTTCATTAGGTGTTTCCTCCCATCCATCCCCATTGCCCTCCCCCAAACAACAATCACGTTCACTGGGGTTCAGTCTTAGCAGGACTAAGAGCTTCCCCTTCGACTGGTGATCTTACTAGAATATTCATTGCTACCTATGAGGTCAGAGTCCAGGGTCGTCATGTATAGTCTAGAGCCAGTGCTTAGTCCCTAAAGCTCTAGTTGCTTAAGTATTGTTGTTCATAAAAGGTGTCCTCGAGCTCCTTCAAGCTCTTCGAAGGTTCTTTTCTCTGATTCTTTCAACAGGGGTCCTATTCTCAGTTCAGTAGTTTGTTGCTGGCATTTGCCTCTTGTGTTTGCTGTATTCTGGCTGTGTCTCCCTCAGGAGATCTACATCCTGCCCTCCTGTCAGCCTGCTTCTTTGCTTCATTCATCTTATCTAATTGGGTGGCTGTATATGTATGGGCCACATGTGGGGCAGGCTCTGAATGGGTGTTCCTTCAGTCTCTGTTTTAATCTTTGCCTCTCTATTCCCTGCCAAGGGTATTCTTGTTCCCCTTTTAAAGGAGGAGTGAAGCATTCACATTTTGATCATCCGTCTTGAGTTTCATGTGTTCTAGGCATCTGGGGTAATTCAAGCATTTGGGCTAATAGCCACTTATCAATGAGTGCATACCATGTGTGTTTTTCTGTGATTGGGTTACCTCACTCAGGATGATATTTTCCAGTTCCAACCATTTGCCTACGAATTTCATAAAGTCATTGTTTTTGATAGCTGAGTACTATTCCATTGTGTAGATGTACCACATTTTCTGTATCCATTCCTCTATTGAAGGGCATCTGGGTTCTTTCCAGCTTCTGGCTTACCTATACATAAGGCTGCTAGAACATAGTGAGCCGTGTCTTTTTATATTTGGGGCATCTTTTGTTTTGCAAGAGAGGGTGAGCTGATCCTCAGGCAGTTCAATGTCCAATTTTCTGAGGAACCTCCAGACTGATTTCCAGAACAATGAGTTTTACTAGTCTGCAATGCACTGTAACAATGGAGGAGTGTTCCTCTTTACCATGATCCTACTAGCATTTGCGTCCACCTGAGTTTTTGATCTTAGCCATTCTCACTGGTGCAGTAAATCCAGGTTGTTTTGATTTGCATTTTATATGACTAAAAATGTTGAACATTTCTTTTAGTAAGCTTCTCAGCCATTCGGCATTCCTCAGCTATTAATTCTTTTGTTTAGCTCTGAACCCATTTTTATTAGAGTTATTTGTCTCCCTGCGGTCTAACTTCTTGAGTTCTTTGTATATTTTGGATATAAGGCCTCTATCTGTTGTAGGATTGGTAAAGATCTTTTCCCAATCTGTTGGTTGCCGTTTTGTCCTAACCACAGTGTCCTTTGCCTTACAGAAGCTTTGCAGTTTTATGAGATCCCATTCAGATTCTTGATTTTAAACCATTCCTTTTGTTCGGAAATTTTTCTTTCTTTCTTTCTTTCTTTCTTTCTTTCTTTCTTTCTTTCTGGTTTGATGTGGAATCTTTCTTTCTTTCTTTTTACAATTAAGCATGGATATTATTCCCTTCCAGTCCACCTATCGGTTCAACCATACCCTTTTACTGCTATCTTTTTTCCAAGATGATGGTTTGGCTCCTTTCATTCCACCCAAATCTCCCCATATCCCAATGGGGTTCTTTTAGGTGTGGCCCCATTTTTCAGACCTGGATTCTGTTTATATGTAACATACAACATCATTTTTTGGGTTGTTTCAGACATTATCTATAATCTAGGTTTCAGTTTAATTGATATCTAATAGGTTCTTATTCTTGGATATTAGCCTCCTCCTCTTCTTCTTTGGTAACAATCTTTTTCCATTCTACAGGCTGCCATTTTGTCCCATTGACAGTGTCCTTTGCCTTATCGTAGGTTTTCAGTTTCTTGGGGTTCCAGTTACTAATTGTTGACATTAGTGCCTGAACTATGGTTGTTCTGTTTAGAAAATTGTCCCCTATATCAATATATTCAATGCTATTCCCCACTTTCTCTTCTCTCAGGTTTAGTATATCTGGCTTTATGTTGAGGCTGATGATCTACTTGGACTTGAGTTTTGTGCAGGGTGATCAATATGGATCTATTTGCATTCTTCTATATTCAGATATCCAATTAGACAAGCACCATATGTTGAAGATGCTTTCTTTTGTCCTGGGTGTATCAAGGGGCAATTCCTCTACCACTGGAAAGGGGGATGCACAGTGGTCCCTTTGATGGAAACCTGGTCTTCACTTGAAACTTCCTGGAATCTATAAGGAGGTAACCTAGTTACTCCTCTGATGGAGGATATGAAGTCTGTTGCCATCTTTGAAATGGCTCTCAGGGAAGGCTATGGGAGGTGGAACTACCTGTTCGTATTTTATTGAGTTGTTAATGAGATTGTCCTGTGGAGGTCCTTAAACAACCTAGGTTGATGTTTCAACAGATGTTCAGTCTCTGAAAACTGACAATGGGGTCTCATTGCTGTGGAAAACTTCCGTTGAAAGCTTATTGAACATAGGGATATCAAAGCTAGTCCTTCAGCCTTCATTCCTCTTTACATTTCTGGACATGTGAGAATCATACTCTGCAGGCTATGGAAAATGAAAACTTGAACAAACCCAACAAAAACTCTCTACCTTACAACTTGTTTTGCCTTCAAAGATGTGCTAGGGCAATAAACAGCTGAAAATATGGGACAAAAGGGTTTAACAATGACTGGTTTTTTTATTATTATTATTAACTTGAGTATTTCTTATTTACATTTCGAATGTTATTCCCTTTCCCCGTTTCCAGGCAAACATCTCCCTAATCCCTCCCCCTCCCCTTCTTTATGAGTGTTCCCCTCCCCACCCTCCCAACAATGACTGGTTTAATTTGAGGCCTATGCAATGAGAAGGAGCCCATGCTGTAACCTTCTGGATGGCCAAGAACCAGAGACTTGATAGCCAAAAGAACTACTGTAGAACAAAATACTACTGGTAAAAAAAAAAACCAATAAAATGTTTCTTAATGATATTCTGCTATACTCACAGAATGGTGCCTTGTCCAATCATCATCAGAAAGGCTTCCTCTGGCAGACTATGGAAACTGGTACGAAAAGCCACAGCCAAACATTATGCAAAGAGTGAGAGTCTACCCCTGGTAGGTCTCTATCAGGTCAATTCCCCCTCAGAGATTTTCTAAAGCCTAGGGACAAGGGAAGTAAAGTATAACAAACAGATTTAAAATTTATAGCCTATAAATCATACTAAGTAAAGGCTCACATGGAATCTGAGACTGAAATAGCAAACACAGGGCAATGCAAGGTTTTGCAATAGCGTCTTCTGGGTATATGTTATTATTTTACTATAACTGTTTTGGGGATCCCCAAATAGTATGAAACAGATGCATCTCTGGCTTTTTAGTATAGTCCTGAGACACCCAATATTCTTATTTACAGAATTAGGCTTGTTTTTTTTCTAATGAAAATGTGACCTTTGCAAAGACATTGCAGTTTACAAGGTCCATTTAATCGATTCTTTATCTTAGAGCATAAGTCACATATTTGTTCAGGAAAACCTTTCCCAATTCCCATAGTTAAACCATCCCCAATTTTCTTCTATTAGTTTGCCAGTGTATCTGGTTTGATGGAGTCCTTGTTCTACTTGGACTTAAGATTTGTACAGTATGATAAAAATAATACGATTTTGCATTCTTCCATGGATGCTACCTTCAGTTGAACCAGCACCATTTGTTGAAAATGCTATCTTTTTCCCACTGAATGGTTTTAACTTCTTTGTCAAAGATCAGGTGACCATAGGTGTGTGGTTTCATTTCTGGGTATTCGATTCTGTTCCATTGAGCTACCTGCTTGTCTCTGTACTAATACCATACAGTTTTTATCGCTATTGACCTGTAATACTGCTTGAGGTCAGGGATGATGATTCCCCAAGAAGTTCTTTTATTTTTGAGGATAATTTTTGCTATCCTGTTGAAATTGCTCTTTCTAACTCTATGTAGAATTGAGTTGGTATTTTGATGAGGATTGCATTGAATCTGTAGATTGCTTTTGGCCAAATGGCCATTTTTACTGTATTAATCCTGCTAATCCATGAGCATGGTAGGTTTTTCCATCTTCTGAGATCTTCAATTTCTTTCTTCAGAGACTTGAAGTTCTTGTGATACAGATCTTTTACATGCTTGGTTAGAGTTAAACCGAGGTATTTTATATTATCTGTGACTATTGTAAAGGGTGTCATTTCCCTCATTTCTTTTTCAGCCTGTTTATCCTTTGAGTAGAAGAAGGCTACTAATTTGTTTGAGTTAATTTTCTACCCAGCCACTTTTCTGAAGTTGTTTATTAGGTTAAGTAGTTCTCTGTTGGAACTTTTGGGGCCACTTAACTAAACTATTATATCATCTGCTAACAGTGATATTTTTAATTCTTTCTTTTCAATTTATGTCCCTTTGACCTCGTTTGGTTGTCTAATTCCTCTGGCTAGTACTTCAAGTACTACATTGAATATATAGGGAGATATTGGCAGCCTAGTCTAGTCCCTGATTTTAGTTGGATTGCTTCAAGTTTCTCTCCATTTTGTTTGATGTTAGCTATTGGTTTGCTGTGCATCACTTTTATGTTTAATTATGAGCTTTGAATTCCTAATCTTTCAAAGACTTTTAACATGAAGTGTTGAATATTCTCAAATGTTTTTTCAGCATCCAATGAGATGATCATGTGGTTTTCTTCTTGAGATTGTCTATATATGGATTACATTGATGGATTTCCAAATATTGAACCATTCCTGTCCTGGGATAACCTAAAAATGAAGATGCCCATGGTTCCGAAATTGTTTGCAAAATTTAAATCATAAAAAATTGATCTGAAGTTCACACCAGACAGAATGGCTAAGATCAATAATCCAAGAGACAGCAGATATTGGTGAGGATGTGGAGAAAGCAAAATATTCCTCCATTGTTGTGGAATTGCAAGCTGGTACAACCACTGTGGAAATCAGTCTGGAGGTTCCTCAGAAATTTGGATAATAATTGTACCTAAAGACCTCGCTGTATCACTACTGAACATATACCCAAAAGATACTCCAACATATATCAAGAACACATGTTCCAATGTGTTCATAGATAGAAAGAACCCAGATTCCCTTCAGCAGAGGAATGGATACAGAAAATGTGGTACATTTATACAGTGGAGCTATTAAAAACAATAATTTCATTAAATTGATAGGCAAATGGATGGAAGTAGAAAATATCATCCTGAGTGAGGTAACCCAGTCAGAAAAGAATACACATGATATGCACTCACTGATAAGTGGATATTAGCCCCAAAGCTCAGAATACCCAAGATTCAATTCACAGACCACATGAAGCTCAAGAAGAAGCAAGACCATAATGTAGATGCCTCAGTCCTTACTAGAAGGGGGAACAAAATACTCAACCAAGTAGAAACAAAAAAGCACCATAGAAAGAATCAACAAAACGAAAAGTTGGTTCTTTGAGAAAATCAACAAGATAGATAAACCCTTAGCCAGACTAACGAGAGGACACAGAGAGTGTGACCAAATTAACAAAATCAGAAATGAAAAAGGAGACAAAACTACAGAATCAGAGGAAATTCAAAAAAATCATCAGATCCTACTAAAAAAGACTATATTCAACAAAATTTGAAAATCTGCAAGAAATGGACAATTTTCTAGAAAGATAGTGGAAACCAAAGTTAAATCTGGATCAGATAAACCATAAACAATCTCATAACTCCTAAAGAAATAGAAGCAGTCATTAAAGGTCTCCCAACCAAAAAAGGCCCAGGTCCAGATGGGTTTGGTGCAAATTCTATCAGACCTTCATAGAAGACCTCATACCAATACTATCAAACTATTCCACAAAATTGAAACAGATGGAGCACTACCGAATTCCTTCTATGAAACCACAATTACTCTTATACTTAAACCACACAAAGACCCAACAAAGAAAGAGAACTTCAGACCAATTTCCCTTATGAATATCGACGCAAAAATAATCAATAAAATTCTGGCAAACCGAATCCAAGAGCACATCAAAACAATCATCCACCATGATCAAGTAGGCTTCATCCCAGGCATGCAGGGATGGTTTAATATACGGAAAACCATCAACGTGATCCATTATATAAACAAACTGAAAGAACAAAACCACATGATCATTTCATTAGATGCTGAGAAAGCATTTGACAAAATTCAACACCCCTTCATGATAAAAGTCCTGGAAAGAATATGAATTCAAGGCCCATAGCTAAACATAGTAAAAGCAATATACAGCAAACCAGTTGCTAACATTAAACTAAATGGAGAGAAACTTGAAGCAATCCCACTAAAATCAGGGACTAGACAAGGCTGCCCACTCTCTCCCTACTTATTCAATATAGTTCTTGAAGTCCTAGCCAGAGCAATCAGACAACAAAAGGAGATCAAAGGCATACAGATTGGAAAGGAAGAAGTCCAAATATCACTATTTGCAGACGATATGATTGTATACTTAAGTAATCCCAAAAGCTCCACCAGAGAAGTCTAAACCTGATAAACATCTTCAGCAAAGTGGCTGGGCATAAAATTAACTCAAATAAATCAGTAGCCTTCCTCTACACAAAAGAGAAACAAGCCGAGAAAGAAATTAGGGAAACGACACCCTACATAAGAGTCCCAAACAATATAAAATACCTCGACATGACTTTAACCAAGCAAGTGAAAGATCTGTATGATACGAATTTCAAGTCTCTTAAGAAAGAAATTGAAGAAAATCTCAGAAAATGGAAAGATCTCCCATGCTCATGGATTGGCAGGATTAATATAGTAAAAATGACCATTTTACCAAAAGCGATCTACAGATTCAATGCAATCCCCATCAAAATACCAATCCAATTCTTCAAAGAGTTAGACAGAACAATTTGCAAATTCATCGGGAATAACAAAAAACCCAGGAGAGCTAAAACTGTCCTCAACCATAAAAGGACTTCCAGGGGAATCACTATCACTGAACTCAACCTGCATTACAGAACAATAATGATAAAAACTACATGGTATTGGTACAGAGACAGACAGATAGATGGGTGGAATAGAATTGAAGAAAAAGAAATGAACCCACACAACTATGGGCACTTGATTTTTGACAAAGGAGCCAAAACCATCAAATGGAAAAAAGATAGCATTTTCAGCAAATGGTGCTGTTTCAACTGGAGGTCAACATGTAGAAGAATGCAGATCGATCCATGCTTATCACCCTGTACAAAGCTTAAGTCCAAGTGGATCAAGGACCTCCACATCAAACCAGATACACTCAAACTAATAGGAGAAAAACTAGGGCAGCATCTCGAACACATGGGCAGTGGAAAAAATTTCCTGAACAAAACACCAGTGGCTTATGCTCTAAGATCAAGAATCGACAAATGGGATCTCATAAAACTGCAAAGCTTCTGTAAGGCAAAGGACACTGTTGTTAGTACAAAATGGCAACCAACAGATTGGGAAAAGATCTTTACCAATCCTACAACTGATTGAGGGCTTATATCCAAAATATACAAAGAACAAAAAAAGTTAGACTTCAGGGAGACAAATAACCCTATTAAAAATGGGGTTCAGAGCTAAACAAAGAATTCACAGTTGAGGAATGCCGAATGGCTGAGAAACACCTAAAGAAATGTTCAACATCTTTAGTCATAAGTGAAATGCAAATCAAAACAACCCTGAGATTTCACCTCATACCAGTGAGAATGGCTAAGATCAAAACTCAGGTGAGAGCAAATGCTGACAAGGATGTGGAGAAAGAGGAACACTCCTCCATTGTTGGTGTGAATGCAGACTGGTACAACCATTCTGGAAATCAGTCTGGAGGTTTCTCAGAAAATTGGACATTGAACTGCCTGAGGACCCAGCTATACCTCTCTTGGGCATATACCCAAAAGATTCCCCAACATATAACAAAGACACATGCTCCACTATGTTCATAGCAGCCTTATTTATAATAGCCAGAAGCTGGAAAGAACCCAGATGCCCTTCAACAGAGGAATGGATACAGAAAATGGGCATGTACAATGGAATATTATTCAGCTATCAAAAACAATATGAAATTTATGAAATTCATAGGCAAATGAATGGAACTGGAAAATATACTGAGTGAGGTAACCCAATCACAGAAAAACACTCATGGTATGCACTCATTGATAAGTGGATGGAAGCCCAAATGCTCAATTTACTGTAGATTCACAGAAGACATTAAACTCAAGGATGACCAAAATGCGAATGGTTTACTTCTTCTTTAAAAGGGGAACAAGAATACCCTTGCAAGGGGCAAAGTCAGGTGAAACAAGAAACAGAAGAACACAGAGCCTACCCGCATATGGCCCATACATATACAACCATCCAATTAAAGACAAGATGGATGAAGCAAGAAGTGCAGGCGACATGATTCTCCTGAGAGACACACAGCCAGAATACAGCAAATACAGAAGATGCCAGCCCAGCAAACCACTGGTGGGAATAGGTCCCCGTTGAGAGGAATCAGAGAAAGGACTGAAAAAGAGCTTGAAGGGGCTTGAGACCCCATATGAACAACAATGCTAACCAACCAGAGCTTCCAGGGACTAACTCTAAGCCACTACCCAAAGACTATACATGGACTGACTCTGGGCTCCAACCTCATAGCCTAGTGTAAGAGCACCAGTGGAAGGGGAAGCCCTTGGTCCTGCCAAGACTGAACCCCCAGTGAACGTGGTTGTTGGGGGAGGGCAGCAATGGGGGGGAGGTTGGGGAGGGAAATACCCTTAGAAAAGGGGAGGAGAGAGGGGTTGGGGGATGTTGGCCTGAAAACTGGGAAGGGGAATAACAATCGAAATGTAAATAAGAAATACCCAAGTTAATAAAGATGGAAAAAAAGGAATTAGGCACATAAACAATCAAAAAATTCTCAAAATAAGAAACACCAATGTTTAAGAGACATTTAAAAAATGATCAACATCCTCAGCCAGCAGGGAAATGCAAGTTAAAAGTACTTTGAGATTTCATCTTATCCAATTCACAGTGGCCAAGAGCAATAAAGCAAATGTTAACGCATACTGGTTAAGTTGTAGGGAACAAGGAACATCTATACATTGCTAGTGAGAGTGCAAACTTGTACAGCCACTATATAAATCAATATGATGAATCAATAGAAAACTGGGAATCAATCTACTTCAAGATCTATCTGTACCCAATGGATTCTCCATTCTATTGCAGGGATCATTGCTCATCCATGTTCATTTTCCTTGGCTTAGCTACCATTATTTGTTGTAAAGAAACACAAGACCAAGGTAAGAATGAATTTAATTGGGACTTGCTGACAGTGTTAGTGGAGTAGTACATAGTCATCATGGCAAGAAGCAGATAGGCATTGTGCTGGAACAATAGCTTAGAGCTTTACATCCTGATATACAGCCTCAAGCAGAGAATAGACACTGGATCTCTTCTGAGACTCAAGGTAATACATTAACTGCGACCCCCAGTAGGTCAAAAAAAGCAGATCACATACTTCCAAAATACAATGGCACAGAAAATACTTTCCCATTCCAAAAGTAAGAAATGGAGCATAGTATGGAATTATCGGACAAAGCAAGACCAAAACCCAGCAGGGAGAACTCAAATTCTGCAGCTCTATGTCTGATATTAAAGAATTTATTAGACGGCTCTCCCTTTCCAGATTTGATGACTACAACATACTTCTCTCTCCTGGGCTATTTCCACAACCTGCTATCATCTCTGATAACTCTGGCATCTCCAACATCACGGAGTCAACAATACAATATGAGTTTCATTTTCACAGCTTCACACAATAGTCTCTCTGGGCTTCTTCACATGGATTCCTCTGCCAAACGAAAAAAATGGCATAAGCAGTTTCCCTTAACTGTGGAGGAAAGTGCCATAAGTCTTTTAATCCTACATCCTTCTTGACTCTAAAACCCAAACCATGTGGTCAAAAGGGGTAAATTCTTCTGTTTGCTGGGGCTAGAACCTGTTCCCCCTCCTCTAATTGTATGTGAACAAGCTTTCTGTTGTTGATGATTTCCTTCGCTGTTAAGCTTTTCTTTAATTCTTTTACACAAGTTGGAAACTTAGCTGGGTGGAGTCTTACATCACTGACTTTATTCTATTTTATATCAAACCTTTCTTTAAATTTTTCATCTGAGCACAGTGCCCAGCTCCAACATTACATTTTTTTATTATCTTCTTCTCAAACTGTAAATTTTTATAATTTCATTTTGTCCTCCTCCATATTTCCTTGTGACATAGTCAATGCTACACTATTGTATAGGTTTATCTGCTAATTGTATTAATATAAAAAATTAAATTTAGACTTGAAATTTTTTGAGCAAGGATAAAAAGCATTCACATTTTTTGCCAAAATATCACAAAAAATGGTCTCTATATAACCTAAAGATTCTTCCTTTCTGAAACCTCTTGATTCAGATTGCCATAATCCACACAGTCTTTAGCATAACTGTATTTCATGATCCAACCAGGTTTGTTTCAAGTTTTCAACTGCTTTTGTAGTCTAAAATCCCAAAGTCTCCCATATTCCTTCAAACAAAATCATGGCCAGACCTGTTACAGCAATAATCCAATTCCTGGTATCAGTTTCTGTCTTATTTACAGTTCTATTGCTATGAAGAGACACCATTACTGAGAGGATTCTTATAAAAAGAAAGCATCTAATGGGCTGACTTAGAATTTTAGAGGGTTCTTCATGGTCATTATCACAGGAATCAGGCAGGCATGGAAATGGAACAGTAGCTGAAAACTTGATATCCTGATGTAAGGCAGAAGGCAGAGAAAGACACTGGACCTGGCATGGGCTTTGACCCACTATTTCTCCAACAGGCCTTACCTCTTAATTCTTTCAAAACAGTTCTACTAATTGGGGACAAAACATTCACATATTTGGTCCTTTAGGGGTAATTATGATTGAAACCACCACACCGCTCTCTTCATAAGAGTGAGAGTTTGGAAACAACCTATATGTCTACCAACTGATGAGTGGATAATGAAAATGTAGTATATTTTCATAATAATTTTTAGCTGTTAAGAAAAATCAAAATTAAAGGTGAACGGATAGAACTAAAAAAAATCCCAAGTGAGGTAACCTAGATTAAAAAAACAAAAACAAACAAAAACCCAAATATTTGATTACATACAAATGTTAGCTTTTAAGCTTTTAATAAATGTGCTAGATTCTGGATAACCATAGATGTTAGGTAGCTAAGAGACCAGGATATAGGAGACGGTCTCCAAAGGAAGGAGAGATAGAATATATTGTTATAGAGAGACAAAGGATAAACTAGAATAGGAGGATTGAGTAGAGAAAGGGATAGGAAAGAAGGGTAATATAGGCAATATAGGGAAAAACAATTAAACTGTAGGTCTTTTGAAAAAAAACATATGGAAAAGTACTACTGTTTAGTCTTTCAGCAATTTATACATAAATGAAGGATATCTAAACAGAGTCACAAATACCGGGGAAATAATGCTTCAATGCTGCCATACAAACTATGCCACCATGCAAAATTTCCAGTGCAGGGAATGGGTTACTTTTTGTTGAGTTGTAAGCCAAAGGCAATCATAGAAACCTCCAAACATCATGTTATTGCCAAGGAGTCTCTATTGCTGAAGACACTGTGATGGCTGAAGGAAATTCAGTTTTGTGATAGTTACCTCTCTATTGGTCATTGGACCCTGACCTAAATTCCTAAAAGCTCCAACTCTTTTCCCTCTACCCTAAACAGTGTAACTGTTGTGAAATGATTAAATGTTTGCTCTGGATTATTTAACATGTTTATCTCTGTGGGCAGGGGAACCAGGCAGTTCCCCACATATCTGGGAGAGTGGAGCAATTCTTCATTTAGCTGTAAATTCCTCAGAAGTGGAGTAATTGCAGTGCTTGCAAAAACAAACAAACAGACAAAGAAAAACAGAAACAAAACAGAAGCAAACCAAAAAACAAAACAAAAACAAAAAACAAAAACAACAACAACAACAAACAAACAAAAAACCAAAAAACCTTCCCTTAGCTCCTAGGAAACATCTTTTCAATTTGAAGGCTATTGCTCTGCTCCAGAATTAATAAAATTGACCAATTATATTCCATATTAAGTCTGTAATATTTTCCTGATGGCCATAAGATCCATAACAATACTATTTCCATTTATCATCAAACATGGAACTGGTGCATTCCTAGAAATTTTACACCTAATGAATAGCATTCATTGTACTAAAAGGTACTCTGCACGTTACAGGAAGGGAAAAGTAATGATATCCTTCAGCTCCAAACTCTGTGTCCTACAATAATGACCTGGTTTCAAGATACATGTATGCAGTACTGGTACAAATTTTAAGAAAGTAATTGGATTTAAGGCCCACTCCATGAGATGCAGACCATATGGGACATTGCTAAAGTAGCTGAGAACCTGAGACTAGATAGATTATGTGCCTAGAGGGAAAACTACAACTATTATACTGCCAAAAGGACATACCAAAAACGTTGATTCATAATGATGAAATGCTGATCCCATAGATTTATGTCTCACACACCTTTCATCAAAGAAGCTTCTTACAGTAGATTGGAACTAATATAGAGACCCACAAATGGACAATGTGTAGAGAATGAGAGACTTTAGAGTACTAAGTTCTAAATAGGATGAATTCCTTAAAGGCTTCCCATCAAGGATCAAGAATCCATGCAGAAGAGGAGATAGAAAGATAATAAGAGCCATAAATGAGAGAAGATTCTAAAGAAGCAGTGTCTTTCAGCAGAACTGATACCCATATGAACTGACTGGGACTGTGGCAACAGGTATGTGATGGTTTGTTTATGCTTGGCCCAGGGAGTGGCACTATTAAAGGATGTGGCCCTGTTGGAGTTGGTGTGGCTTTGTAGGTGTCACTGTGGGTGTGGGCTTTAAGACCTTTATCCTAGGTGCCTGGAAGTCAGTATTCTGCTAGCAGCCTTCAGGTGAAGATGTAGAACTCTCAGCTCCTCCTGCACCATGCCTGTCTGGATGCTGCCATGTTCCTGCCTTAATGATAATGGACTAAACCTCTGAACCTGTAAGCCAGTCTCAATGTTGTCCTTATAAGAGTTGTCTTGGTCATGGTGTCTGTCACAGTTTCAAGTCAAATGGGGGTCCCTGCTTTGAGGGGAGAAAGTGGACATGAGCTCACACCCCTTACCAGGAAGCTATCTACAATTGCTATCTACTGGCAAAAGAAAACCTAGTTTTATTCGATGGAGTCTCTCAGGTATATTAACTATACTTCAGGGCAGGCCTGATGTGCAGGCATAGTTGGCTAACACAAAAAAACTTAATGGTACTTTTATAGACTTTTTGTCTCATTTTGTTTTGAGATTTTGTTTTTGTTGTTTTATTGGTATTGTCCTAGTTTATTTTGATTTCTGGGGTTTTCTTGTGATTTTTTCTGTATGTTTCTAGTTTTTAGTTTTGTTGTTGTTACTGTTTAGTTTGCTCTAGTGAAAGAGATAAAAAGAACTTAAAGTTATAAGGATGTGGATGTGCGGAGGATTAGGAATGAATTTTAGAACTAGAAAACATAATAAATACAATATATAAAATACTTATGAATAGAATATATGAAACTTTATATATTGTATGAAATTTTATGACAATAAAATAAATCATATGACTCAAAACTGGAAAATCTAAAAGAAATGTGTGAATTTCCAGGTAAATGTGACCTGGGAAAATGAATCAGGATGAAGTTGATAATTTCAAAAGATCTTTAACATCCAATGATATAGAAATAGCAATAAAATATCTAATGAGTAAAAAAGCTCAAGACCTTTAAAGAAGATCTAGAATCAATACTCCTCAAAATATCCTATAAAATGCAAAGAAACATTTTCTAGTTCCTTTTATGAAGTCATTATTATCCTGAAACCAAAATCATATAAAGGGCCAGAAAAAGAAAATTATAGGCCAATATCTTTGATAAATAGACACAACATTTTTCAATAAAATACTTGGAGTAGAAATTCAACAACACATAAAAAAGATTATGTGCTTCAATTGGAACAAATACAGAAACTCATAGTCAGGCAATAAACACAGAAATCTTGAAACCTACAGCTTAAAAGGAGATCTCTCTATCATATCTATCCCCTTTGAGTTAAGGGAACTCTGTGGAAGAGGATACAGAAAGAGTGGGGGAGATCAAGGAAATACAAACTGTCAAGAAGAATTAAAGGTATCACTATATGGAGACGATATGACAGTATACATATGCAACACCAAAAATTCCATGCCAGAGAATTCTCCAGCTGATAAACAACTTCAGCAAAGTGGTCAGCTATAAAATTAACTCAAATAAATCAATAGCCTTCCTTTATACAAATGATAAACAAGCTAAGAAAGAAATTATAGAAATAACTCTTTTCACAATAGCCACAGATGATATAAAATATCTTGGGGTAACTCTAACCAAACAGGTGAAAAATATGTATGGTAAGAACTTCAAGTCTCTCAAGTTGAGAAATTGAAGATATCAGAAAATAGAGTTATCTCCCATGCTCATGGATTGGTAGAATTAGCATAGTAAAAATGGCCATCCTACCAAAGGCAATCTACAAATTCAATGTAATCTCCTTCAAAATCCCGACACAATTTTTCAAAGACATGGAAAGAACGATTCTCAAATTCATCTGGAAAGGCAAAAAAACCAGAATAGCAAAAACAATTCTTAACAATAAAAGAACACCAGGGGGAATCACTATCCATGACCTCAAGCTCTACTAGAGAGAAATAGTGATTAAAAACTGCATGGTATTGGCACAGAGACAGACAGGTTGATCAATAGAATAGAATTGAAGACCCAGAAATAAAATCACAAACTTACAGAAACTTGATCTTTGACAAAGATCTCAAAAATATACAATGAAAAAAAAAGGCATCTTCAATAAATGGTGCTGGTCTAACTGGCTGTTTATATGTAGAAAAATAAAATGCAAATCAAAACAACCCTGCGAGTCCATCTTGCAACAGTCAGAATGGCTAAGATAAAAACCTCAGGTGGACTTATCCCACAGCTCCCTGCACCCAAATCTCATGGGGGTAGAGAGCTAAACTCCCTGAAGTGCGGACAATCTTGAGATAGCAGGACAGACTGCCACTTCTGCCCACATCTGCCCAAATCCCTAGCCCAAGAGGATACTGCATAGTGCCTCTGGATACAGGAATATAAAAGCAGTCAGCAGCAGAAACCTGCTGCCTTCTGCCTACACCCTGAATGGAACCAGTCACACAGCTCCCTCTACCCAAATCCCTGTGAGGGAGAGAGCTGGACCCTCAGAAGTGCTGACATTCTCGAGAGCCTCTGCTCCACTCTTTGTCCCTGCATTTCTTTTTTTAAAAAAATTACGTTTCTTGGATATTTTATATATTTACATTTCAAATGTTATCTCCTTTCCCCCTTCTCTCATATCCCCACCGCCTCCCCCTGCTTCTATGAGAATGCTTCCACTTCCAGTGACCCACTCCAACCTCAGTGCCCTGGGGAAATGAGCCTTCACAGGATCAAGGGCTTTTCTACCTATTGATGCCCAAGATACAACACACAGACCATATGAAGCTCAAGAAGATGGAAGACCAAAATGTGGATGCATCAGTCCTTTTTAAAAGAGGGAACAAAATGCTCACAGGTAGAAATACAGGGACAAACAGTGAAGCAGAGCCTTAAGGAAATACAAGGACAAAATGTGGAGCAGAGACTGAAGGAAAAACCATTGAGAGACTGCCCCACCTGGGGATCCATCCCATATGCTGCCACCAAACCCAGTCACTATTGCTGATGTCAAGAAGTGCTTATTGACAGGAACCGAATATGGATGTCTCCTGAGAGGCTCTGCTAGAGACTTACTGATCCAGATTAAGGTGTGTGCAGCCAACTATTGGACTGAACACGGGGAGAAGTTAGAGAAATAACTGAAGGAGTTGAAGGGGTTTGCAACACCATAGGAAGAACAACAATATCAACCAACCAGACCCAACAGAGCTCCCAGGGACTAAACCACAAACCAATGAATACACATTGAGGGATCCATGGCTCCAGCTGGATATGTAGTGGACAATTGCCTTATCTGGCATCAATGGGATGGGAAGCTCTTAGTCCTATGAAGGCTGGATGTACCAGTATACAGGAATTCTAGGGCAGCGAGGTAGGAGTGGGTGGGTGGGTAGGGGGGCAACCTCATAGAAGCAGGGGGAGGGGGATCGGATTGGGGATCTATATAGGAGAAACCGAAACAGGGATAACATATAGAATGTAAAAAAATAAAATAACAAATAAAAAAAGAAGGCTATACAATCAAATTGGGCAATACATTAAAAAAAGGAAGAAAGTCATAACAAAGTGGTCATAACAATAGGTAGTCACAATAATTTTTTTTAAAACTAAGTCATGGTTGCCATTTCCTGGAACAGGCAGTATAAACCTCTATTACTTATGTTACAATTATGGCATAACCCAATCCTTGAGAAACAGAGAGTTAATCATAAACAAAAATGAACCTAGGATTTCTTTACTATAAAGTGACTTCTACTCCTAAGATGAAGGAAGGGTGGTTTATTACTTGACACTAGGCATCTCTGCTAATACCAAAAAGAACTTTTCTAATGTCTCCCAATCTTCAGAGCACAATGACACAGAATCACATAAGCATCCCAAAGAGGGCCTGAAGTGAAGCTTGCTAGTTGACAATATAATCAAGCTAAGATGCATTAGTAGAAAGGCTAAAGACTGGGGCTAAGACTACACAACTGCAAAGGTAGTAAATACAAGAGGAAGCATATGTTGAAACCCAAACTGGGCAGAAGCAACCACGAACATACAGAAGTCAGTAGCTAATAAGTAGGTATTTTCTTCTGGATAGTACTCTAAGCTCTGGGTTAGAAGTGAGCTGAACTCACCTGATGTCCAGAAAGAAATTCAACTAAATAGAGAAAAAAACAAACAAACAAACAATAACAACAAAAACAGACCAGGCAATCTTGTTTGGACTACTCACAGACTTTACATACTCACTATTCTAGTTTAACCTGTTTATACTCCAGATACAAACAACTGCTTTCACTACAGCAGAGTAATCACATAAGGGGAGGAGGTCTTAAATTCATCCCAACAAAGAAGAAATATTGATTAGGCGATATTTGAAGTTTTATATTAACTTTAATTTAGTATTTTTATTTTTAATTTAAATTTTGCTTTATGTCTTAATTATTTTGTTTCAGTTTTATTTTGTTTGATTAAATGTTGTTCTTTATAAGACATGCCTTGGTCACAGTGTCTGTCCACAGCAGTAAAAACCTATGACAAGAAGTATTTAGCAGTGGGGTGTGGAGAACTGGGGGTAGCCTCTAGGAAGTTCCAGACGTCAGGGAAGTGAGAGGCTCCCAGGACCCAACAGTAATGACTTTAGCTGAAATATGTAACAAAATGGAGATAGAACCTGTAGAGGCCACTTCAAGTAGATAGGCACAGCCCCCAGTTGAGAGATGGGGCCACCCACCTATCTCAAAATTATTAACTCAGAATTGTTCCTGTCTAAAGGAAGTACAGGGACAAAGAGTGGAGCAGAGACTGAAGGAAAGGCCATCCAGAGACTGTCCCACCTAGGGATCCATCCTATCTGCAGACACCAAACCCAGACACTATTGCTGATGCCAAGAAGTGCTTGCTGACAGGAGCCCAGTATGGCTGTTTTCTGAAAGGTTCTATGAGCAGCTGACAAGTACAGATGCAGATATCACATTCAGCCATTGGAATGAGCCCGGGGACCCCAATGGAAGAGTTAGAAGGACTGAAGGAGCTGAAGGGGATTGCAACCCCATAGGAAGAATAATATCAACTAATCAGACTACCCAGATTTTCCAGGGACTAAAGCACCAACCAAAGAGCACATAAGGAGTGATCCATGGCTCCAGATACATATGCAGCAGAAGTTGTCCTGACATCAGTGGGAAGAGAGGTCCTTGGTCCTGTGAAGGCTTGGTGCCCCAGTGTAAGGTGATGATAGAGTAGTGAGGCAGGAGTGGATGGGTGGGTAGGTGGAGGAGCACCCTCATAGAGGCAAAGGGAAGGGGGAGAATGGGGATCAGATGGAGGGTTTATGGAGGGATAACCAGGAAGGGGGATATAATTTGAAAGGTATACCAATAAAATGATTGATTATGACGATGACGATGACGATGATGATGATAATTATGATGAACTCGAAAAGGGTTTCTACTGACTTTTGATTTTCTCTTCCAAATAGTAGTAGGGATCATAACTCCAAGTCACAGTTACCTATATAATACAAACAAAAACAGTAAGAAAAAAGGTATTAATAGAAGTGTGATTAAATTCTTTTTATAGTTAGAAGGAGAAAATACAGATTTTGCCCAAGTCATGAGGCAAATGTTGTCCACAATTCATAACTAGTACAAGAAAAACTACAAGTCTGTAGCACCAGGCAGAGTGCATAACAGACATATATTATAAAAGTTATTAGTGAATGAAACTCTGACACTTGAAGTAGAGAGCTTAACAGATAGATGGTATATTAAAGTCTGCAGGATACTTATATTCTTTTTATGTGTGATCCATGGGAATTTTGGGTTGATTTCCTGACATGACAGATTAGAGAAGCCTAGAAAGGCTCATACAGTATCGTTTAGTTTACTTTATTTGGTTTAGATTGCTTCAATTTTCAAAATGGGTATGATTTTGAGTTTTGTGGTTATATTATTTCTCTGAGAGAGTGCAAGATACAAGCTTTTCTGGTTGGCAACTAAAGGACACACTGTTTTGGAGAGAAAGGAAGGTTTTGTCTATGTGCTTTTAAAAAGGGTGATTAGGCTCTGGATACCTTCCAGAGTTATATGGATCAGATTCGATAGAGGGAGACATCCTGAAGAACTAGAGTCAAGAGATTATAACAAAAGAACTTTCATCCTAAACAGTCTGTGCAGCCTACACAGACTGATAAAATCTATACAGTTATATTGATGATACTAAAGTTTCATTTTGAGATTTATATATTACAGAATGTGCAGCTTTGGTGAGGCTCATCATCAGAATGCTGAACTGACCTGCTTTGACTCCGGATCAGGGACTTTCAACCCAGATTCAGTCAAGACAGACATTAGAGACTACAATAATTGTTGGTGTGATCTTCTTAATGTCACAACACCCCCATTTCCCTACCCCTTCAAAGATATCGCGATGCCTATATACAGCTTGAAGAAGTTTGCCCTAATTCCCTGAACATTGGGAGACTGGAGGTGGTTATTATAAGGTTGTTCTTTCTGGAGAATTTAGAAATGGTCATAATTTAATGGAGTAATTAGCTCAAATTGATTGTATGGCCCATAATCTCATTTGGTAGAAATCCTTATATTTGTTACTAAGCTGAAGTTATAATCTTTTACATTGGTACAGAATTTATTAATACAAGTTTAAGATTTCATCGGAATGAATTTCTTATTGAGTTAAAATTGGGATTAATATTGTTACTTGTACATCGGCATTGTGCCTATATAACACATTTAAGAATACAAGGCTTAGACGCAGTCCTTTAACTGCTACTAAAAAACTAATCTGATATGATTAAACATGGGGATTAAGGGTTAGATAGCAAATTCATGGTTCTGAGTTTACTATTAGGGTGTTTTCAAGATAATTTATTAAGAGTAGTTAATGGACTACAGGCCAGATTACTTTACATAAATAGATGGTTTTGAAAAATGTCAGAAATTTAAAAACTGTGACATTTAATATTATTTATCATTTGCTGAGACATAAGTACTCCTAACAGCTACACTTTGGTGGGTTCAAAGAAGAAATTGAGCATCTCTACCTCCAGGTAGGGTAATACATTGGGGCTAGGTAGCCACTGGGCAGAAACTGTCGATTTCATCTATAGACAAAAATACTGGCCAAAAAAGAACACACTTGCAGAATAGTCGACTGATAATCTCTGCCAAGTCAGAATAATAAGTCCTTAAAAATTCTGTTACAAAGTTTTGCCTGATGATACTGGGCCAGAAGACTAAAGATTGATGTTCTTACATGTTGCTAACAGGGGACGGTACTGGGAGACAGTTACTTCTTCAACTTGTCTCAGTTCAGGAAACCACATTAGGCTTCCTATATTTTTAGATAGTATTGGTCATTCTCAGATTTCTGATGGGGTTGAACAACCCCATAGCCCACCCAGGCTATTTAACATTGAGAATACATATTTACTTGGCTAGTTTTCAGATAGTATACAAGCTAGCCAAGACATAACACATCGATTTTAATCCTTAAGCTAAAATGGATTTTAAAGGGCATTATTTAATTGGCAAAAGTGATTAACTGGATATTAGATGTATTTTATATTTTGTAAATTACAAAATGGTAATAGCCACGCTCAGCTTACATTTGAGAGAAAAGTTCTATTTTTAATTAGACAGAAATAGTGAAGTCTGGAGAGTTGCCTTTATTTAGGTGAGGGCTGGCACAGGATAGGGCAGGGCCTGTGATTGGGAAGTGACAAAGTAGGGTGGGGACAGAATTTTTGTAAGGGGGAAGAGAGGAGAAAGAGGAGAAGAACCAAGATGGAGGCAGAGAAGGATGACCCAAGTCCATGTGGCCTAAAATGGCCATAGGTAGTTGTGAATATTACTTTTTATTTTCTTTTTTATTTTCTTGGATATTTTACGTATTTACATTTCAAATGTTATCCCCTTTGCCACCCTCTCCCATAACCCTCCCCCTGCTTCTATTGGGATGCACCCAGTCCAACCTCAACACCCTGGCATTACCTTACATTGGGGAAATGAGCCTTCACAGGACCCAAGGGCATTTCCTCATATTGGGGATGGACAATGCCATCCTCTGCTACATACGTGACTGGAGTCATGGGTCCCTCTTTATGTATTCATTGGTTGGTCGTTTAGTTCCTGGGACCTCTGGTAGGGTCTGGTTGGTTGATATTGTTGTTCTTCCTATGGTGTTACAACACCACTTCAGCTCCTTCAGTCTTTTCTCTAACTCCTCCATTGGGGTGCTTGTGCTTAGTCCAATGGATAGCTACAACCATCCTCATCTGTACCATTAGGGCTCTAGCAGACCCCTATATCTGGCTTCTTGGCATCAGCAATAGTGATTGGGTTTGGTGGCTGCATATGGAATGGGTCCATTTTCAACAAATAGTACTGGAACAACTGGAGGTCAGCATGTAAAAGAATGCAAGTTGACCCATACTTATTTCCTTGTACATTTCAAATCCAAGTGGATCAATGACGTCTACATAAAACCAGACACACTGAAACGAAAAGAAGAGAAAGTGGGGAAGAGCCTTGAACACATGGGTAGAGGGGAAAAATTTCCTAGACAGAACACCAATGGCTTATGCTCTAAGATCAAGAATCAACAAATGGAACCACTTAAAATGGCAAAGCTTCTGTAAGGCAAAGGACACTGTCAATAGGTCAAAATGGCAACCAACAGATTCAAAAATGTTTTTACCAATGCTAACCGATAGAGAGCTAATGTCTAATATGTACAAAGAACTCAAGAAGTTAGACTCAAGAGAATCAAATTAATCCTATTTAAAAAGGGGGGTACAGAGCTGATCAAGGAATTCTCAACTGAGGAATGCCAAATGGCTGAGAAGCACCTAAAGAAATGTTCAACATCCTTAGTCATCAGGGAAATGCAAATAAAAACAACACCGAGATTCCACCTCGCACTAGACAGAATGGCTAAACTCAAAAACTCAGGTGACAGCAGATGCTGGGGAGGATGTGGAGAAAGAGGAACACTCCTCCATTGTTGGTGGGATTGCAAACTGGTACAACCACTCTGGAAATCAGTCTGGTGGTTCCTCAGAAAATTGAAGATAGTACTACCTGAGAACCCAGCTATATCACTTTTGGAAATACACCCAAAAGATGCTCCAAACATATAACAAGAACACATGCTCCACTATGTTCATAGCAGCCTTAAATAAATATAATAGCCAGAAGCTGGAAAGAACCCAGATGTCCTTCAGCAGAGGAATGGATACAGAAAATGTGGTACATTTACATAACAGAGTACCACTCAGCTATTAAAAACAATGACTACATGAAATTCTTAGGCAAATGGATGGAACTAGAAAATATCATCCTGAGTGGTGTAACCCAATCACAAAAAATCACACATGGTATACACTCACTAATAAGTGGATATTAGCTTAAAACCTTGGAATACCTAAGAAAAAATTACAAATCATATGAAGCCTAAGAAGAAGGAAGACCAAAATGTGAATGCTTCGTTCCTTCTTAGATGGGAGAACAAAATACTCATAGGAGGAAATGCAGGGGCAAAGAGTAGAGCAGGGACTGAAGAAAAGGTCATGAATATTTCTTAAGGGATGGATTTTTACAGGTTAATTTATCTTATTTAGGTGGATGGTTTATATCATTATCAATTGGTTGTGAGTTTATTGTGTGTAAGTTTGGTGGAGTATAAATTTACTTAGATAAATTACTGAGATAAATCTGATTGCTAAATTACAAGCTTATTGAGTCTTGATTTAATGGGTTGCTGGGAGTTGATACTATAACCACAGGGGGCAGATGCTGGGAATGTGAGCAGAGTTCTGAGACAGAGAGACAAGGAGGGCCACCGCTGGGACCAGAGAATAGCTAGAGATAGTGTGGCATGGTGCCCTAGTGTAGCCTGCTGAAGAGATGAATATTTCCTGCTAATGCCATATGGCTCAAAGACACCGACTAGCGAGGGTTTGTAGATAATTTTAATATTTACTGCAACAGAAAGTCATATCCCCCAATAGATGTATTAATAGACATAAAGCCATGAAAGAATACACCAACATAATGACACCTAAAAGCTGAAACTGAAGAAGTGAAGGAAATAATTCAGGATTTAGATGAGAAAGTTAGAAAAATAGATAAGAATTTCATTGACATGGAGGAACTACTAATAAAAAAAATAGTCAATCAATAATTTTTTAAAGTTGTCCAGATCTATGAAGTCTACAGTGCTCTCCATCTCTTCTACCATTTGGTTTTTTTTGGTGAGTTCTCTTAGACCTGCCTCTGACATCAACCTGAGCTCTTCCTTGCAGTTCACCTCTGTCATCTTGGGACTTTGCCTCTTGGTAGAGATCCAGGTTCCTCCCTGTTCTTCCTCACTGACCCTCTCAGTCACTGCTCTTAGACCACTTCCATTTCTTTATGACTCCTTGCTGACCTACAGAACCAGTTTCTACCAATAACCTCCCAAAATCCACACATGGCTGGGACCCAGGTAGGCTTCCATTGCCTTCTTTCCCATCCTTCATTCTTTTCTTTCTAGGTTACACCCAACTCTGGCTGCAGCAGCTGGCCTTAGCAACTCTTCTCACTCTACCTCCATTCTCCTCAGACTTGCTGCCATGCTTGGCCAAACATAAGGTACCACTAATTCTGCCTCTGCTACTTATGGTGGAGATAGAGCTCATGTCCTACTTAAGATACTTCCAGGCTCAATCTTCGTCTGCCTGTAACCATTCCACCCACTGACTCCATCAGGAAGACTCTTTAGAAGATGATCCAGAGTTCCAATTGATAATTTAGATCTGCATCTAGAGTTAGAACCCTAAAACCCAGAATAGCCCCAAGACTGAAAAACCACATGTCATTTTTATAATCAAAAACCTGTCAGATGGTTGTAAATGCAAACAAAATATATTCACATTAAGAAACGTTACAAACACTGCAAAAACACAACCATAAACAATGAACATAATGTACTTATTACAATTAACATTCCCAAAGAACAGCATTTTAAATGAAGCACAAGGGCAAGGAAGTAAATAAAACTGATTATGATTATGTTCAAGGACATTAAAGAGGGTATAAATAAATGTCTCAATGAAGACCATGAAGAGACAATCAGTTCAGTGAAATAACAAAAACAATTCAAGATAAGAAAGTAGAATTTAACGAAGAAATAGAAACAGTAATAAATAGCCAACTTGAAATAAAACTCAAAATGAAAACTCTACTAACTCAAGCAAAACGCTCAATAGTAAATTGCAGCAAGAGATTAAAAGATATGGAGGAAGTTTAAACTGAGTTAAGTTCAGTTTAACAAAACTATAAAAAAAATCGAGGCAAAAAATATTCAGGAAGTCTAGAACACTATGAAAAAAATAATAGGAATAGAAATAATAGGTATAGAAGATAATGAAACCCCACTCAAAAGCAAAGCAAATATTTTTGACAAAATCATAGAAGAAAATTTCCCCAATCTAAAGGAGGAGAAGTCTATAAAATTGCAATTGTTGTATAGAATATATCAAATAGAACCAGAAAAAAAGACTCCACGAAACACATACTAAACAAAACATTAGGTATTTAGAACAAAGAAATGATATTAAAAATTGCAAGATGAAAAGGCTAAGTCATGTATAAAGACAGGCACATTAGAATAACATCTGACTGTTCAGTAGAGATTTTGAAAGGGAGAAGGGCCTGAATGAACCCAGACTACTATACTCACAAAACTATCAATCACAATTGAAGAAGAAAGAAAATATATGTGTAATGGCTGTTCTTGGCCATTAACTTGATGTATTTAGAGTTACTGAAAACACAAATGACTGGGCACATCCGTGAGACATTTTTTCTTTAAAATTAAATAATTTGAATTTAGATGACCCACTTCTAATCCAGATTTTGAGGTCAGAAGATTAATCATTAATCTGAATCTTGTGGGGTGGTAAACTCCAAATTTAATTAATTAAATTAATTTAATTTAATCTGGATCCCACCTTCTTCTGGAACTCTATATAAAGGACATGGAAGAAGTAAGCTCTCTTTTTTCTGCTTTTTCTCACTCTCCCTATCTACTCCATTTTGCTCCCATTGGCATTAAAGCCTACTTCTTTGGAGTTATGGTATATACTAAGGGCCAACTATTGGGTCCTTGGACCTATCATTCATAGGAATCCATTGTTGGATTAGCCTGACCACAGCCTATAAATCTTTCTAATAAATCACACACACACACACACACACACACACACACACACACACACACACACACTAATAGTCTCAATTTTCCCCAAGGAAAAGATGCAAACCAACAAATTAGATTAGAAAATAGGATCAGTCTTTCTGCTGCAGCCAAAATATTCCCCTCAACTACAAGACTAGCTATCACCTCAGTGTAAAATAATAGAAAAAGGTATTCAACATAATTTTAGCTGTGAAGCAAGAGGGTGTAACCAAGTTTAGATTTGTACAGCCTTGAATAAAAATGGCCCCTACAGGCTCATAGGAATGGCATTATGAGGTGGTGTGGATTTGTTGGAGTAGGTGTGACCTCATTGGTGAAAGGATATTATTGGGGATTGAGGTTTTGGGAGGTCAAGCAAATACAATTGGTTCATTCTCTCTTCCTATTGCTTACCAGCTTGCATTTAGAACTCTAAGCTACCTCTCCAGTACCATGTCTTCCTACTTGACACTACACTTCCAACCATGGCAGAAATGAACTAACTGTCTGAACTGTAATACAGTCCCAATTAAATGTTTTCCATTATAAGAGTTGCCATGGTCATGGTGTCTCTTTTTAGTAATAGAAACCCTAAGACAAAAGTTGGTACCATGAACTGGGGTGTTGCTGTAATAGGGTGGACCATACTTTTGTTTGGAGGAATGTAGATTTGTAACACTGGGATATAAAAGCAGTTAAATGTTTTAAGTGGGGTTTAATGGATCATACTGGTAGAAGGATGTAAGACAGTGATATTGAGGGTAATTTGAACTGTAGAGGCCCAGATCAAGAGTGGAGAAGAATTTTAGTATATGGTATAGAGACTATTTCTTGTGTTATTTGGCAAAGAATGTGGCTAATTTTTGCCCTTGTCTGAAAAGTCTGCCAGAGGCTAAAGTGAAACATTTTGGATTAATTTCATTGACAGAGAAAATTTCAAAACATCCTAGTATTAACTCCATCACTCAGTGGTTATTTAGTTTCATTGCTATGCAAATTGTTAATGAAAAGAAGCAATCTGAGCAAAGAAAAATACAAAATGTACAGATTGAGGAGAAAGGAGAAACCAGGAAGTAGACTTGAGTTAAATACTGTGTTCAAGGAGATAAACAGATTAAAGAGAGCCTGATATTAAAAGGAATAAAGGGAGTGGTGACTCAGGGTAAGAGCTCACCCAGCTAAACATTACCAAGTGAAAGAACATTAAGAAAAATCAGAGCAGTTTGTGGTGGCACATACCTTTAATCCCAGAGACAGGGGTAGATGCAAGGAAAGGGAAGAAGTGAAGGCAGGGGCAGGGGCAGGGGCAGGGGCAGGGGAAAAGGCAGAAGCAGAAAGGCAGAGAGGGAGAGACATAGAGGCAGAGAGGCAGAGGCAGAGAGACAGAGGCAGAGAGGTAGAGTCAGGTAGATCTCTGAGTTCAAGGACAACTGGTACATACAGCAAGTTCCAGACATCAAAACTTAGACAGTGAAGGAAACCATTTAAAACAGAAAGATGGTGAGAGAGAGTAATGTTCCATGTCTAGCAAGCAGCATGTGGTTCTGGCCTTAGAGTCAAGGAAAGAAGAAGGGAATTATAGAATCTCCCTCTGAGAGTAAGGAAAGCTGCTGATTTAGGCATGTGTCATGGGTGTCCCATGTATAAAACCATTGTGAGAAGCTGTGTAGGTAAAGCCTGAAAAGCCCAAGGAGCTGCTAGAGAGGGAGAGAGAGGAGAGAGAGAGAGAGAGAGAGAGAGAGAGAGAGAGAGAGAGAGAGAAAATATTCAGTTGACAAACAAATCTGAGAGGAGTTGGGAATCCGAAGAGTAAATTGACACCAGAGATGGAGATGCAGAGTTTGAGTTTTCCGAGCTGGTATTTGGTCTTGCTTTATTTCCTCACTGTGCTCCACTTTGGAATAGTAGTAGTGCTGTGGTATGGTGGAAGGATGTGATCTACTTTTGCAGTTTGATTACACAGGAGACTACATTTAAGAGATTGCATGAGTCTCAAAAGAGACTTCAAACTTTGGACTATTAAACATGTTGATACAGGATTAGACTATGGGGATTTTTGAAGATGAACTAAATGCTTTTTGTCTTATGATATGACTACAAGCCTATGAGAGCCAGAGTATGAATGAAAATGACCTCCATAGGCTCATAGACAGTGTCATTATTAGGAGATGTGGCCTTCTTGGAGTAGGAATAACCTTGTGGGAAGAAGTATTGAGGTTTCAGAAGCTCAAGCAAAGGCGTAGTGATCTGATATCTGCTAATCCAGAAGTAGAGCTCTCAGCTACCTCTCCAATACCATATCTGTATGCATAACACCATGTTTTCTACCATGGTAATAATGGACTAAACCTGTGGACTATAAGCCACTAGCAATTAAATGCTTTTCTTTATAAGAGTTGCTGTGAACATGGTGTCTTTTAACATCAATAGAAATCCCAACAAGCATGATAGTATCAGACAAAAAACAGATTTAAAATCAAAACTAATCTGAAGAGATGCGGGTGGATACAACATTAACAGGCTCATTAAAGGAAAAATATGCCAAAGGGATATTGCAATTCTAAACAGTTATGCATCAAACACAAAGGCAACAAAGTTCATAAACGAAACACTACTCTAGCTAAAACCACATATTGACTGACATAGTGATAGTGAATGACTACAATACTTAACTCTATCTAACAAATAAAAAGTAAACTGAGAAATACTGGAGTTAAATTACATCCTAAATTAAATGGACCTAACAGATATTTCACTGAAACACTAAGTAGTACATTTTCTTCTTACAGTGAGCTTTCAGCAAAATTGACCACATTTTAGAATCCAAAAAAGCTTCAACAGATATAAGAAAAGTAAAACACCACTCTACTTCTCTCTGGCTATCGTGGATTAAAGCTGAATAGCGACAGCAACAAAACCGGAAAAAAAGTACATTAACTGATAGAAATTAGTCTCAGTTCTGAATATGTAGTGGGTCCAGACAGAAATCAAGAAAGATTTTGGGGGAGTGATTACTGTAAATGCACAATGGGGCATAATGAAGACTTTGAAACTCTTAGCCCTATAGATTGTCTTCATCAAATCACACCACTCAAGGCTCAGGGAACTCCGTGAAAGAGGAGAAGAAAATAGTGTAAGAGTCAGAGAAGATGGAGGATATTAAGGAATCGTAGCCATTTAGGCAAAACAGGGTCCCTAAGTGGAAACTCAAGCATTCTTTGGAAAGTTGGTTGAATGGTGCTTTGCTGGGGCAAACACTTGAACATTTAGCTGAAATGGACACAGGTGAAAAACTAAGGCATATTTGTAAAAGAACATTTAACTGAAGCAGGCACAGGTAAGGGGATGATCTGCTAAAGCAAGCACGTGAAAGGACATGCAATGAAGAATTTTTTCCTAATAACATGCATGTATTGCTCCATACATTTGCCAGAACTCCATAGAAAGAAATGCATCAAAAAACCTCTGGTGGGCTCGTTGGCAGAGTGATGTCAGCTGAGACAGACACACGGGTTGAGGCACTATACGTGCTGAGGTAAGACCCATGGAAGACATGTGATATGATGTTTAGAGGATTATGGAAGTTGAGCTTGGCTTACTTATAGAACAAGCTATACAATGCTTGTGGATTGAGTATTCACTGATCGCTGATCTTTGCTTCACTGATAGAGGCAAAGCAGAGAACTCCTGACGTTCCTCCTGGTCTCTCCTGCTGACTTGTGCTGAAGCTGAGGCCTGACTGTCTCTACTAAGTTGTGTCACTGATATTGCTAACCCAAGTCTAACAAACTGAGCTACTGCTGTACCCATAAAGTGCCTGCAAGTGGATCAAGCTGCTACTGTTGACCTGTGAACTGAACTGCCGAGTTGCAGACAACACAGATGGAATTGCTTCAAAGAACCTTTCTAAAGAGGTCCACTTCTCCATATCCTTTCTTTTTTAAAAATAATTTTGATTGGATATTTTTTATTTTATAATTCAAATGTTATCCCCTTCCTAGTTTCCGGTCCATAAACCTCCTATCCCATCCCCCCAACCCCTGCTTCTATGAGGGTGCTAACCCTCCCCAACCACCCACCCCTTCTGCCTTCCCACCCTGACATTCCCCTATACTAGGGGTCCAGCCTTGGCAGGACCAAGGGATTCTCCTCCCATTGGTGCCCAACAAGGCCATCCTCTGCTACATATGCAGCTGGAGCCATGGGTCTGTCCATGTGCACTCTTTGGGTAGTGGTTTAGTCTATGAGAGCTCTAGTTGGTTGGTATTGTTGATCTTATGGGGTTTCAAGCCCCTTCAGCTCCTTCAATCCTTCTCTAACTCTTCCAATGGGGACCCTGTTCTCAGTTCAATGGTTTGCTGGTAGCATTCGCTTCTGTATTTTTCAAGCTCTGGCAGAGCATCTCAGAGAACAAGATATATCATGCTCCTGTCTGTCAGCATTCACTTCATGGCTTCAGCAATATTGTCTGGGGTTTGTGGCTGATTATATATGGGCTGGATCCGCAGGTGGGTTAGGCTCTGAATGGCCATTTCTTCAGGCTCTGCTTCCACACTTTGTCTCCATATCTCTTCCTATGAATATTTTTGTTCCTTCTTTTAAGAAGGATTGAAGCATCCACACTTTGTTTGTCCTTCTTCTTGATTGTATCTTGGGTAATTCGAGCTTTGGGGCTAAAATCTACTTATCAGTGAATGCACACCATGTGTGTATAATTTTGTGTGTGTGTGATTGGGTTACCTCATACAAGATGACATTTTCTAGTTCCATCTATTTGCCTATGAATTTCACGAAGGCATTGTTTTGGATAGCTGAGTAGTATTCGATCCCCATAGCCTTTTTTTTTTTCTTTATTAAATTGGGTATACCTTATTTACATTTCAAATGTTCTTCCCTTTCCCGGTTTCCAGACCAACATCCCCCTAACTGCTTCCCCTCCCCTTCCATATAGGTGTTCCCTGGCCCATCCTTCCCCCATTACCTCCCTCCCCCCAACAATCCCGTTCACTTGGGGTTTAATCTTTGCAGGGCCAAGGGCTTTCCCCATCCCCTGGTGCTCTTTCTCGTCTTTTCATTGCTACCCATGCAGTTGGAGCCCAGGGTCAGTCCATGTATAGTCTTTGGGTAGTGGCTTAGTCCCTGGAAGCTCTGGTTGCTTGGCATTGTTGTTCATATGGGGTCTCAAGCCCCTTAAAGTTCTTCCAGTCCTTTCTCTGATTCCTTCAACTGGGGTCCCGTTCTCAGTTCAGTGGTTTCCTGCTGGCATTCGACTATGTATTTGCTGTATTCTGGCTGTGTCTCTCAGGAGAGATCTACATCCGGTTCCTGTCGGCCTGCACTTCTTTCCTTTATCCATCTTGTCTAATTGGGTGGAAGCCTACTTAATCATGATGGATGATTGTTTTGATGTGTTCTTGGATTCGGTTTGCCAGAATTTTATTTTTGCATCGATATTCAAAAGGGAAATTGGTCTGATTCTCTTTCTTTATTGGGCTTTTGTGTGTTTTAGGTATAAGAGAAATTGTGACTTCATAGAAGGAATTCGTCTGTTTCAATTTTGTGGAAGAGTTTGGATAGTAATGGTATAAGGTCTTCTAGGAATGTCTGATAGAATTCTGCACTGAACCCATCTGGACCTGGGCTCTTTTTGGTTGGGAGACCTTTAATGACTACTTCTATTTCTTTAGGAGTTATGGGGTTGTTTAAATGGATTATCTGTTCCTGATTTAACTTCGATACCTGGTATCTGTCTAGGAAATTGTCCATTTCCTGCAGATTTTAAATTTTGTTGAATATAGGCTTTTGTAGTAGGATCTGATGACTTTTTGAATTTCCTCTGATTCTGTAGTTATGTCTCCCTTTTCATTTCTGATTTTGTTAATTTGGACACACTCTCTGTGTCCTCTCATTAGTCTGGCTAAGGGTTTATCTATCTTGTTGATTTTCTCAAAGAACCAACTTTTGGTTCTGTTGATTCATTGTATGGTCCTTTTTTTTTCCTACTTGGTTGATTTCAGCTCTGAGTTTGATTATTTCCTGCCTTCTTCTCTTCCTGGGTGTATTTAATTCTTTTTGTTCTAGGGCTTTTAGGTGTGCTGTCATGTTGCTGATATATGCTCTCTCCTGTTTCTTTCTGCAGGCACTCCGAGGTATGAGTTTTCCTCTTAGCACAGCTTTCATTGTGTTCCATAAGTTCGAGTATGTTGTACCTTCATTTTCATTAAATTCTAAGAAATCTTTAATTTCTTTCTTTATTTCTTCCTTGACCAGGTTATCATTGAGTAGAGCCTTGTTCAACTTCCATGCATATATGGGCGTTCTATCCTTATTGTTATTGAAGACCAGCATTAGCCCGTGGTGGTCTGATAGGACGCATGGGATTATGTCAATCTTTCTGTTTCTCTTGAGGCCTGTTTTGTGCCTGATTATATGGACAGTTTTGGAGAAAGCACCATGAGGTGTTGAGAAGAAGTATATCCTTTTATTTTAGGATAGAATGTTCTATAAATATCTGTTAAGTCTATTTGGTTCATAACTTCTGTTAGTCTGTCTATGTCTCTGTCTAATTTCTGTTTCCATGATCTGTCCATTGATGAGAGTGGGGTGTTAAAATCTCCTACTATTATTGTGTGAGGTGCAATGTGTGCTTTGTGCTTTAGTGAGGTTTCTTTTATGTATGTAGGTGCCCTTGTATTTGGAGCATAGATATTTAGGATTGAGAGTTCATCTTGGTGGATTTTTCCTTTGATGAATAAGAAGTGTCCTTCCTTATCTTTTTTGAAGACTTTTGGTTGAAAATCAATTTTATTTGATATTAGAATGGCTACTCCAGCTTGCTTCTCCAGAACATTTTCTTGGAAAATAGTTTTCCAGCCTTTTACTCTGAGGTAGTATCTGACTTTGTCTCTGAGGTGTGTTTCCTGTAGGCAGCAAAGAACTGGGTCATCATTATGTATCCCATTTGTTAAGCTTTCTCTTTTTATTGGGGAATTGAGTCCATTGATGTTGAGATATATTAGGGAATAGTGATTGTTTCTTCCTGTTATCTTCATATTTGGAGGTGAGATTATGTTTGTGTACTTGTCTTTGTTTTTTTGCAAAACAATTAGTTTCTTGCTTTTTCTAGGGGGTAGCTTGCCTCCTTATGTTGGGCTTTACCATTTATTATCCTTTGTAGTGCTGGATTTGTAGAAAGATATTGTGTAAATTTGGTTTTGTCATGGAATATCTTGATTTCTCCATCTATGTTAATTGAGAGTTTTGCTGGATACAGTAGCCTGGGCTGGCATTTGTGTTCTCTTAGGGTCTGTATGCCATCTGTCCAGGATCTTCTGGCTTTCATAGCTCTGGTGTGAAGTCTGGTGTAATTCTGATAGGTATGCCTTTATATGTTACTTGACCTTTTTCCCTTACTGCTTTTCATATTCTTTCTTTGCTTTGTGCATTTGGTGTTTTGACTATTATGTGATAGGAGGGGTTTCTTTTCTGGTCCAATTTTTTTGGAGTTCTGTAAGCTTCTTATATGTTTATAGGCATCTCTTTCTTTAGGTTAGGGAAGTTTTCTTCTATGATTTTGTTAAGGATATTTACTGTTCCTTTGTGTTGGGAGTCTTCACTCTCTTCTGTACCTATTATCCTTAGGTTTGATCTCCTCATTGTGTCCTGGATTTCCTGTAGTTTTGGGCCAGTAGCGTTTTCCATTTTTCCATTATCTTTGACTGTTGTGTCGATGATTTCTATGGAATCTTCTACTCCTGAGATTCTCTCTTCTATCTCTTATATTCTCTTGGCGATGCTTGTATCTGCGGTTCTTTGTCTCTTACTTTTGTTTTCTATATCCAGTGTTGTCTCCCTTTGTGCTTTATTGTTTCTATTTCCATTTTCAATTCCTTCACCTGTTTGATTATTTTTTCCTGTAATTCTTTCAGGGATTTTTGAGTTTCCTCTCTAAGATCTTCTACTTGTTTTCTTGTGTTTTCCTGAATTTCTGTAAGGCAGTTCTTTATGTCTTTCTTAAAATCCTCCCTCATCATTATCAAATGTGATTTTAAATCTAGATCTTGATTTTCTGGTGTGTTTGGATATTCAGTTTTTGCTTTGGTGGGAGAATTGGGCTTTGATGGTGCCATGTAGTCTTGGTTTCTGTTGCTTGGATTCCTGTGCTTGCCTCTCACCATCAGCCTGTCTCTGGTGTTACTTGTTTGCAATTTCTGACAGTGACTTGACCTTCCCATATTCCTCTGTGTCAGGAGTGCTGTAGACCTGTTTTCTTTCAGCCAGTTATGGGAACAGAGTGTTCTGCTTTCAGGCGTGTAGTTGTTCCTGTTCACTGGCATTCAGGTATTCCGGCGGGTGGGATCCAGAAGGACCTTCCCCTAATTCTCCTGGGTCCCTGTGCACAGAGGGCCCAGATGTTGCTAGACATTTTCCTCTAGAGTCAGAGATGTAAGCAGAGAGTAGTCTCCTCTGGTTTCCCAGATGTGTCTGCCCTTCAGAAGGTCGAGCTCTCCCTCCCATGGGATTTGGGTGCAGGGAGCTGTTTGACAGGGTCCATTCAGATCTGGAAGCAGTCTGGACTGCAGGGCTCCTGCAGCTTGAATGCCCCTATCTTCCTGTGCCCAGAGGCAGTATACAGTTTCCTCTTGGGCCAGGGATGTGGGCAAATGTGGGCAGAAGTGGTGGTCTCCCCTGCCCTGCAGTCTCAGGATTGCCCACATCTCTGGACGATCAGCTCTCTCGCCCATGGGGTTTGGAAGCAGGGAACTGTGGGCTAGGATCAGGGAGGTTTGGGCGCCAGCTAGAAACCGGAAGCGTCTGGTCCCAGAGGAATTTTGCCTTTGTGTGTCCTGAGTCCACCAGGTAGGTCACTTGGAGCAGAAAAGTTGGTCTTACCTCTGGTCTCTGGTGTGAAGTCGCTCCTTGGGGCTCAGTTTCAGCTCTCCATGAGGGCAGCCACCAGAAGGGCCTGCCCCTACTTCTGGGTCCCTGTGCGCAGGGGCCCCCATATCCTACATTTGTTCTGAGCTGGGATAAAAGGGAGGTTAAAGATTTTATGAATGATCATTAAAAATAAGCTTGAAAAAATTAAAGGTAGAGTGCACCTCTGAACTCACAGGGACTCTGAAATCTAACATAGGGTCTGAATGGGTCTTCACCAGATGGGGTCCTAGAACTGATGGGGTCCCCATCAAAGCATCTAATCACTTACAAATGAAAAATTTGTTTTCTTCAAGGAATTGTCTTTAACGAAACAAAACACTCTCAAGGATAGGCTCTATATCCAGCTGTTTCCCAATATAAAACAAACACAATGGCATCTGTAGAGGTTCATTGTCTCACAGTGTTAAGTCAAGGAAGTTTTCTTAGTTTGTTTTTTGTTTGCCTATATATCATGGTTTCTACTTTGGGGGTTTTATGGAATTCCTGAGTGTTCAAATGAATCCATATGTTTCTTATGCATTTCTGTGACAACTGGGAGCCATGGGACAGATATGGGAGGCACAGGCCTAAGGTCAATGTGTTTAAACCCTGGAAATATAGTCCTGAGATCAGCAGGAGTATTATTCCCTCACCCCACCCCAGGCCTGTGTCTTCCTGAGCACATAACCTTGTGCCCTCAGCTTTGCTTCCACAGAGGAGGCCACATATCATGGTAGTTATGTTTAACTTCCTCTCCCCTTAGAAGGTCATGTCCAGCAGCACCTGGAATTCTTCCTTAGGCTAATGAGGCATCCCCAGTACCCTGGCCCCTGGCAATGATGTATACTTGCCCTGAAAGCTCTTTCTCACTATCACAAAAAAAAAGAATTTAGTAGCCTTTGTTTTCTCCCATTAAATGAATGTCTTACAGAAGCTGCCTCCCAAGAGTCTATTTCAGAAAGGGCTCATCAGTGCCTGAGGTCTCTTCACTTGTGGTTGTCATGCCTTGCTTTCTGTGTCTAAGGATCCACCATATGTGATCACAGCCAATCATGCCTCTATTGGCAAGAAAGGAGGTCATGAACAGCACATTTTCCTTGACTCTTTTTCCTGTTTGGTTGTTTTGACACATTCCAAATTGTTTGTTATTGATTTATTTTATTATTTTATGTGGATGTCTGTTATATTTTAAGGAGAAACCAGAAGGATATGGATCTGGCAGGGACGAGAGGAGGGGAGAACCTGAGAGGCGTGGGAGAAGGGGAAACTGCAATCATAATATATTGTATGAAAAAAAACTATTTTCAATTAAAGAAAGAGAAGAAACATAAAACAACTCTAAAATATAAAGAATCATTGAAAATAGCAAGAGACAAAGACAATTTAATTTCTAGGGCATATTCTTTCAAATAATGTCAGATGTATGAACAGAAATGTGCTGAAAGCCAGGAAAACAAGGCATTACATATTTCTAGCCTTGAAAGCAAATAGTTTGCCAAGATTAAAATATCTAGAAAATATTTCATAAAATTTAAGAAAAACAAATACCTGCCAAGATAAGTAATTTTATGAGTTACCTTCAGCTTATAAGAGAAAATAAAGTGATTCTACATACAAAAGAATAAAGGTAGTTATCATACAAGAGCAGAAGACAGAAATCTCATAAAAGTGAAAGAATAGTAAATGGGAAATAGTTAAAAATAAATCAAGTCCAACTCAACAAAACAGCAAACCCCTTGTGTGGATAAGAAGCAATAGCACCAATATGTTAACAAACAAGGAGAATAATTAATATAACTGGAACAATAGCAACTATCTCTCAGCAATAACCCTAGGCATTAATGGTCTCAACTATCCTTGAAAAGACACAGACTACATGGTTAGATCAACACAAAGCAGCAACCCATTTTGTGCTCAAAAGAGTCATCTTAATTATTGAGTTCATTTTACTGCATTTTCAAATTAAGATAGAATTACATCACAGTCCCCCTTTCCAGCCCTTCCCTAGTACTTTCCTTTTAATGTCTTCCATGCCACCCCTCACTCTCAATTTGAGAGCCTATATTCTGTGATGATGGTGATGATGATGGTGGTGGTGGTGGTGATGATGATGATGATTCCATATATATAATTTGTATATACATACTTATATACATGCAGACAAATATAACCTGTTGACTATACACACACACACACACACACACACACACACACACACACACACACACACACACACACATTATTTCAAGCTTGACCACTTTGGAGAATCAATAAAGAAGCTGATTCCTGTGAAAGGCTAATTTTCTTTCCCCCAGAAGTCAGTTTGTATAGGGATAGGACATGATGGAATTTTTACCTTGCACCTTTGTATGTCTATTGTATGTCTACTGCCATTATTCCAGACTTGTTAATGGATCCATTTCAGAAAAGATTGCTTCACAGCAGACATCTGGATCTTTTGGCTCTTATAACCTTTCCACCCTGATCAGTAGACACGGGAGCCCTGATGTAGATGTAGCCATCGACACTGCATAATCTTTTGGCTTCTGCATTATGTTCAAGTATGGTTTTCTGTGATGGTCTCCACTTGGTGTAAAGAAACACTTCTATGAGGAATGGTGATAGCTATACTTATCTGTAAGGATAAGATTAGAATGCAGTCAGAAATTATGCTACCCTGGCAAAGTCAGATAGAGGACTGTTTTCTAATACTCATGACCCTACTAGCTCTAGGAAGTTGGTCAAATTTCTGTAAACAGGCATGATTTTCCTCCTGTTGAATGGGCCTTCAGTTCAATTAAGTGTTGCTTACCATCAACATGTGAGTGCCATATGGTATCTTGCCGTGCAGGTCATTGTTGGGTTTCATAGATGTTGCTTTCATGTTATGTTAGAGTGCATAGTATTTTCTAGTACCTTGGAAGCTAGACCATAGTTGGATCATCTTAGATCCAAAGTAAAGCATCCAAATCTTGTATTAAAACTGTGATGTCCTCAGCAATGGGGACTTACTCTTAAACTCTGAGAGGCAAGTAAGGGTTAAATAAGTACTCGAATTGTTTTGGGAATAACTTGGACTATCTTGAACAAAAGGCATTGTCTTCTTATTTTTTTTTACAATTTTATTAGTTCTTTGAGAGTTACATATAATATTTTTTGATTATATTAACCTTCTTACCTCATCTCTTCCCTGATTCACTCTTATCCCAATTTGGTATCCATTTAAAATTTTTCCAGACCAATTAGTGCTACGCAAATATTCTCCTCCACTATTGTAGGATCATTATTCTTTACCTCCCTTCTCCATGCTCAGGATCTGTCTGGGATGGGCTTACACAGGTCTTATGCACACTGCTTTTTCAGCATATGAACTACTGTATGTGTCCAGAGGACTCTCTTTCCTCATAGTCATATATCACCCCTGGCACTAATCCCTTTTGCATCCCTTCTACCCAAAGTGATCCCTGATATTTGGGAATATAAGATGAGATATAGGTATCTAATTTAGGGGTGAGTATTTCATAGTCTTTGTTCTGTGCACTTTGACTAGTAATGATTGTCTGTGTTAATTGCTATCTGCTGCAAACAGACACTTATCTAATGAGGGTTGACAGACACACCAATCTATAGATATAACATTAAGTCATGAGGTATGGATTTAACAATATGTGCATTTAGTGGAATAATAGAATTAAGCTGTTCTCTAGGCCCTATGACCTGTCTAGCTAGCCACAGGTTTCTGAGCTAACAATGGTATCAAATATGGTTTCATCTTCTGTAGTTGGCTTTAAATCTGATTAGAAAGTAGTTAGTTACCCTCACATCATCCATGCCATTATTATATCAGTGGGTTTCACTTGCCAGGCCAGTCATTGTTTTAGTTCACATTCATAGCTGGGCAAGAGTAATTATTACTTTTTCCCTCTGATAGCACTCATAGCTCCTCCATGAAGCACTATCAAAACTAGAGGTGAAGTTGCTGGGTAAATACTTACTTATCTATATTCTATGACTCAAGAACCTGTGGAACTTACCTTAAAAGCTAGAACTAGATCTACCATATAATCAGCTACACCACTCTAGGGAATATAGCTAATGGGCATTATATCCTAGTATAGAAATGCTTGCTCAACCATGTGCATTATTGCTCTGTTCACAATAGATAGGGAATAAAATCAGCCTACATGTCTATCAACTGATGAATAGATAAGATAATTCTTGAATATTTACATAATATAATATTAATCATCTGTTAAGAAAAATTAAATTATGAAACACTTGACTAAATAATTTTCCTATATCATTACCATGTTTCTCCATTTCTTGATATCCAGGTCTTTTTTCTCTTTTTATCCCCCTCCTTTTCTCTTTCAGTCTCCTAACAAACTTCTGGGCTAACTTCTGAAAGCCCTTTCTCCTCCCTTGCTGGCTTTCTTGGTTCTCCCACTGGGTTGATGAGAACCTTATGTAAGAGATTATGGCCATATTCCTTCTTTGTAATAGCTGCAGAATTATTTACTTTTGTCAGCCTAAATGGATAAAAGGCTAGGTTCCCTGCCTTCAAGCCTTTTCCAAACTAACAGTGGTCCATTTGGCTTCACCAGGCTAGAGGCACTATGAGCAGAGGCTAATAATAAGAAAACCAGTAGGCAGTAATAGCAGCTATTCAAATTGTTCCACTAAAACCCACTGTAATTTATTAAGATTACATGCAATAGCAGTACAGGTATAGTTCCTAAGCGCCAACATACTGTCAAAGAAGGAAGTGTTCCATCCATCCATCAAGATGACCCCTGTCACATGATCCTACAATTAAAATTCATTGAATTTCTCCAGAATGCTTATTTTGTAATATCCAATTGTTTTCCTCTACCATCTACCACTCTTCTGAGTTGGGTTGGTAGTTTTATTTCTCTGTATGATTATTATCTGGAAGAAGTTTCAAGAGTCCAATAGAATGCGAGTGCCCAATTTGTGGCAAGAAGGACTTTAAGAAAATACAGTGGCCTACAAGTTTTGTCAAAAAAGTTTGTACTCTAAAGCAGTGTGACAGATAAAGTATATCTTTTTTCTTGTCCAGCATAAAAAGACAGGCTATGGGTAGAGGAACAGATAGATGAAATTTACAAAGTAGGAATCTTTTAGAAACTAAGGACAAGATGAATGCAAGGCTCTTTCAGTGGCATTTTTTGAAAAGCAAAGTGATTAAGAGTCAAGTCTCCCATCGCATTATTGTTATGTAAAACAGAGCAAATTAAATAGAGAAGATAAACACAGTTACTCAGATACATATTAATGCACAAAATATAACAGAAATACAGCAACAGTTTAGTGGTAGTTATATTTGAGGGCAGGAAAAATTATGGGTATCATTTTATGGTTTTATCTTCTGTAGATTTTATATTTGTCATTTGACAATATAGTTCATAATCAACAATATGTGGATTTCTTAGAAAGGGACTCATAAAAAGGACATCTTATCTTTCAGCACAGAACTGAGATATGCATGGGTCCCCCAGGTAGGTATTGGCAGTGCAGATATAACTTGAAGGTTTCATACAAGAGGTATGGGACACATCTGTGTTATAATAGAGCTGTCTTCTAACCTAAAATAGAACAGCAAGGTGCCTACTAAATAACACAAGCCAACAAAGAAACAATTTCAGGGCTAGAACTGAGTTATTTGTTTTGAATTTGGCCATTGAAGTCCCTATGTTTCCAACTATTACAGTCTGTCTTGGCTATTTTTCTACTGATGTAATTGAACACCACAACCAACACAACTTATAAAAAGCATTTACTTCAACTTACAGTTTCAGATGGGTAGAGTCCGTGACAGTAGAACAAAGGCTTGGTAGAAACGAAAGCTGAGAGCACACATCCGGATCTTCAAGGCTGAGACGTAACACTGGAAATGGTGTGAGTCTTTTGAAACTTTAAAGCATGCCCCAGAGACACAGCCTCTCCAAGGCCATACCTCCTAATCCTTTTCTAACAGTTCCACCAACAGGGTACCAAAATTTTAAATTTATAAACCCATGGGAGGACATGCTCATTTAAACCACCACAGAGACTTTTGTGTTTTCTTTGTTTGCACATTTTTGGGCTAGAGGTTTCCTCCAGATTTCTCCCTTTTCTCATTCTTATGAGTTCTACTAAATTGTCTCCATTTGGATTTATGCTATCTATTGCCATTCAGAGAGGAATATGATTGAGGTACTATGTATAACTAACATCATTCTCACTGTTAAGTTTTAGTAGAAAACACTGGTAAACTTTGTACCCACAATAAATTTCAAAGCACGTGGTACTAGAGAACTGTTTGTAAATAATAGTATTTATATATGTTCTTTTTATTGATTTCTGTATATGTGGAGCAAGCCTTAAATTCAATCCTGTGTTGTATCATAGTTATTCCCATTCATAGAATTTTCAGTGGTTAAGATCCTAAGCTCACACAGAATGCTTAAGTGCTTGAGTACAATACATCTCCTATGCCTTCAGGTTCCTGTATTATGGTATATGGAATTCCGTAATACCTTGTGTCACCCAAACAACAGTGAGGTAAGGATTGCCCTCTCTGGTAAATATTCTTTGGTTTCAACTAGGTTTTCATACCATACTCCTTTGTCTCTCTCCACTCCCAGGTATTCTCCAACTGATTGTCTATGCATGCTTTATTTTCTTATTTCATCACCATACCTGTAACCTTCTTACTCCCGCTCTTATAGGACATGTGCATGTGAACATGTCATTGGTAGCTAATGCCAACCACAGCTAGTGCGAGCAGTTTAGCACAGTTGAACATATCGTGTTTTGTGTTTTGGTTGCTTATTTATAGAAGCATAGCAACATTATTTATTTCTGTTTTATTTTGCTGTTTTTTGTAGTAATATTAATAATCTTCATAAATCTCTACTTTTGTTTTTATGTCCTATTGCAGAGATATAGTTTATATTTTGTTAACTTAGCTACAAGTCACATTTATTAACTTTAAAAGAGAGTTATACTGTAACAATGACATTGGCTAGCATTTATTTATTTTCATGCCCTGAAATATTTCATGAATTTTCAGATGTTGTTTTCATGTTTGGCTTGTTTTCATTATATTTTTATTATTTAAAACTATTTTAATTTTAAATATATTTTGATAATATTCTTCTCCTCCCCCAAGTCCTTTCATATCTTTTTCCCATCGCTACTCACCAAACTTTAAGTTCTTTCTCAAAACATAAAACAAAAAGGAAAAGCCCAATTCAACAATCCCCAAATCAAGAAAACAAAATAAAACATCACCCAAAAAAAAAAAAAAGAGAGAGAGAGAGAGAGAGAGAGAGAGAGAGAGAGACAGAGAGAGAGAGAACAAACTTGAAACTAAATAAAAGCACACAAAAAAACCTGGAATTTCATTCTGTGTTGGCTAACTACTGCTTAATATGTGGCCTGCCCTGGAATATATCCAGCTACCCCTATTGGAGAAAATAGATTCATTCTCCCAGGAGGTATGAATAACAGTTCATTTATTTAACTTTACCTTAGTAGTTTGGTTTTCATTTATTCATTCACTTATCCATTTAAAAATATATAAAACAAAGTATAATAAGGTTTTAAAAATCATATCCAAGTTGAACAGGAAAAGCCAACAGAAGAAAAAAGAGCCCAAGAGAAGCCACAGGAATCGGAGATCCACTCATTCACACAATCAGGGATCCCACAAAACACTAAACTGAAAGTCATACTATATACACTGAAGACCTGAGACCTGAGTAGGCTCTGTGAATCCTGTTTCACTGTCTGAGTCCGTATAAGCTTTGCCATGCTGATTTAGAGAGCCTTGTTTTCTTGATGTCCTCCATCCCCTCTGGCTTTCACACCCTTTTTGACTCCTCTTCTGCAGGTTTTCCTAAATGCGATGGTTTGTATAGGCTTAGCCCAGGAAGTGGCACTATTAAAAGGTATAGCCTTGCTGGAGTAGGTGTGTCACTGTGGGTGTGGGCTTTAATACCCTTGTCCTAGCTGCCTGGAAACCAGTGTTCTGCTAACAGCCTTCAGATGAAGATGTAGAACTCTCAGCTCCTCCTGCGTCATGCCTGACTGGATGCTGCCATGCTCCCACCTTGATGATACTGGAATGAATCTCTGAATCTGTAAGCCAGCCCCAATTAAGTGTTGTTCTTATAAAAGTTGCCTTGGCTGTGGTGTCTGTTCACAGTAGTTAAACCCTAAGACATTAAACCTTTAGGGAAGATTTGATGGAGACAATCCATTTAGGGCTAAATGTTCCCAACTCTCTCCCTCTGAATATTGTCTGGCCCTGGGTCTCTGCATTTGTTTCCATCTGCTGCAGGAGGCTTCTCTGATGAAGGCTGAATGAGCACTGATAAGTGAGTGTAGCAGAATATCATTAAGAGTCATTTTATCATTACATTTTCTTTATTTCTTAGTGCAGTACTACATGAGACTGGATAAAAACCAGCTTATTGTTTTAAATAATTATTTATGATTGGTAAACCAAATAAAACTGCACTAAAGAAGGAGAAAAGGAATTTTAATTTTGAAACAAAATAGTGCGTGGACTAATGTTGTTTCCTATCTATTATGTCTGTATTCCAAGATGACCTTGAACTTTTGTTACACCTTACTTCACAGTTCAAGTGCTATGATGATAAGCATATGCTATTAAGCCTAGTTTTTGCAGTACTCTAGATCAAACGTATGGGTCTGTGCATGCTAGGCAAGAACTTTTTCAAATTCTTCATATTGCCAGCCTTATTCCTAGATTTTAAGATGTTATTATGTTATTTTGTTATTATGATCTCATGTTATTATGTTATTTTGTCTTACAATAGCATTTTTCTTGTAGATTTAAAAACTATGTTTGCACATGCACATTTTGCTGAACCCCATTGCTTAGCTCTGGGCTTGCTCTTCAGTCACGAGGAACTTGGCAGGACCCCTAACCATCTTGGGACACTGCCTGAAATGTATCTGAAGGCTCTGGAAGAATAAAAAGAAACACACCCAGGAGCAGACAGTATGAAATAATCAAACTCAGGGATGACATCATTCACATATAAACAAAGAGAACAATACAAAGATTCAAGGAAATCAAGAGCTGGTTCTTTAAGAAAATCAACAGACAGATAAGCCCTTATTCAAATGAAAAAAGGCAGAGAGTCTAAATTAACAAAATTAGAAATGAAATGGGAAACATAACAGCATACATTGAGGAAATTCAAAGAATCTTTACGTCTTATTTCAAAAGCCTATGCTCCATGAAATTAGAAAATCTAAATGATAAGAATGATTATCTAGACAGATACCGACTACCAAAGATAAATCAAGATCAGGTAAACTATCTGAATAGCCCTATAACCCATAAGGAAATAGAAGAAATCATTTAAAGTCCCCCAACCAAAAGAAGCCCCACAAGAGATGATTTTAGCACAGAATTCAAGTAGATTTTCAAACTATACCAGAAATAGAAAAAGATGGAACACTGTCAAACTCATTCTATGAGACCACAGTATCTCTGATATCTAAACTATGCAAAGACTTAACAAAGAACAAATTTCAGACCAATCTCCCTTATCAAATTACTTAATATAATACTCGCAAACCAAATCTAAGAACACATCAAAGACATCATACTCCATGATCAGGTAGGCTTCATACCAGAGATGGTTGACTATATGAAAATACATCAACATAATCCAACATATAAATGAACCGAAAGCAAAAAACAAAACTGCATGATCATCTCACTAGATGCAGAAAACACATTTGACAAAATCAAATACCCCTCCATGATAAAAGTCTTGGAGAGGATAGGGATATATATAAACCCAATAGCCAACATCAAATTAAATGAAAAGAAACTTGAAGAATTTCCACTAAAATCAGGGACATGACAATGCTGTCCATTCTCCCTATTTGTCTCCAATATAGTACTTGGTGTTCTAAATAGAGCAATATGACAACTAAAGATGACTAAGGGGATACAAATGGTCCAGGAAGAAGTCAAAGTTTTGTAATTTGAAGAGGATATAATAATATACATGAGTGACCCCAAAAATTCTACAGGGAACTCCTACATCTGATAAACACCTTCAACAAAGTGGCTGGATATAAGATTAACTCAAAGAAATCAGTAGCCCTCTTCTACACAAGTTATAAATGGGATGAGAAAGAAGTTAGAGAAACATTACCTTTAGCAATAGCCACAAATAATATAAATACCTCTAAGCAAGCAAGTAAAAGACCTGTATAACAAGAATCTCAAGTGTCTGAAGAAATAAATTGAGGAAAATATCTAAAGATGGAAAGATCTACCATGCTCACGAATTGGTAGTATTATATAGTAAAAATGACCATCTCACCAAAAGTAATTTACAGATTTAATGCAATTCCAACACAGATCTTGAAAGAAAAATTCTCAATTTCATATTGAAAAACCATAAAAAGAACCCCACCTAAGACAGTTAAAACTTTCCCGAACAATAAGAGAACTTCTAGGTAACACTACCCAGACTTCCAGCTGTTCTGCAGAGAGACAGTAAGAAAAATTGCATGGTGTTGCTATAGAAACAGACAAGTGGATCAATGGATTTGAATCCAAGGTTCAGAAATACCTATTGGGACACTTGAGTTTGGACAAAGAATCCAAAAGCATACAATGGAAAAGGGGAGAGCATCTTTAACAAATGGCTCTGGTCTAACTGGATGTCTACATGTAGAAGAATGAAAATAGATCCATATTTATTACTTGGGCACAGAAATCAAGTCCAAATGGATCACAGGCTTCATCCTAAAACCAGACACAATTAAATACAAAACCATGTGGGGAGTAGCTGTGAATTTATTGGTACAGGAGACAAATTCTAAACAGAACACAAATAGCTCAGGCTACTGGTCAAGATTTAATAAACGGGACCTCATGAAACTGAAAAGTTTCTGTAAGTCAAAAGACACAGTCATTAGGACAAAGTGACAGCCTTCAGATAATCTTCACCAACCCTACATCTGACAGAGGGCTAATATCTAAAATATATATCCAAATAACACAATATAAAAATGAGGTATATAAACAGAATTCTCCACAGATGAATCTAAAATGGCCTACAGCACCTAAAGAATTGTTTACAGTCCTTCATCATCAGGGAATTCAAATCAAAGCAAGTTTGAAATTCTACCTCACACTCACCAGACTGACTAAGATCAAATGCTCAAAGGACAGTGAAGCAAGGGGAACACTGCCTCACTGCTGGTGGAAGTACAAATGTTTACAACTACTCTGGAAATCAATTTGGCGGTTTCTCAGAATTTTGGGGATAGTTCTACCTCAAAGCACAGTTACACTACTCCTGGGCATATGCCCAAAAGATGCTCCAACATCCTGCCACGACGCTTGCTCCAACTCTGTTCATAGCATCTTTATTCATCATAGCCAGAAACTGGAAACAACCTAGATGTCTCTCAACTGAAGAATGGATACAGAAAATTTGGTATATCTATACAATGTAATACTGCACAGCCATTAAAAGCAAGGACATCATGTATTTTGCAAGAAAATAGATGGAAGTAGAAAATATCTTGAGTGGGGTAACCCAGACTCAAACAAACATGCATGGAATTTGCTCACTTATAAGTGGATAGAAGCCAAATGGCAAGTAGGGCCTAAGGGAGGATGGTTGAATATTTCTCAGAAGGAGAAACAAAATAGATAGCAGAGGTCGATGGCAGGAAAGAACTGGGTGGAGGAGGTGCTAGGGAAGGGAGTGGAGTGGCAGGAGGGGTGAATCATATATAGGGAGAGCAGGGGAGGGAAAAGGGAGATTGCTTGGGGTGGTGCAATCTCTAGGACATTCTAGAGACCTGGACTGGGGAGAGGCTCCACAGGATCTATGAGGAAAACTCTAGCTGAGATTCCTAGCAGTGGGGGATATGGATGCTGAAGTGACCACTTTTTATAGCCAGGCAGGACTTCCAGTGGAGTGATAAGGTGACCAGCACACCCACAAAACCTTCGACCCCAAAGTTGTCCTTTCTACAAGAACTGCAGGAACAAAGTTGTAGCAGAGCCTGAGGGACTCACCAACCAATGACTTGAGATCCAACACATGATCAATAACTGATCCCTGATACTATTAATGATGCTCTGTTATGCTTGTTGACAGGAGCTTAGTATAACTGTGTCTGAGAGGCTATACCCAGCAGCTGGCTGAAACAGATGCAGAAACCCACAGCAAACATAAAACAGAACTTGGGAAGTCTTGTGGAAGTGTTGAGGATAGGAACTCCACAGGAAGACCAACAGAGTAAACTAACCTGAACCCTTGGGGGCTCCCAGAGACTGAACCACCAACCAACATCAAACATGTACTTGACCTAGGCCACCTATACAAATGAAGCAGATGAGGAGCTTGGTCTTCATGCTGGTTCCCCAAAAACTGGAGCAGGGGTTGTCCCTGAGTCTGTTGCTTGCCTGCTTATGGATCCCATGCCCCTAAATGGACAGCCTTGTCTGGCGTCAGTGAGAGAGGATATGCCTAGTCCTGCAGTGACTTGATGTGTGTGTCTATGTGTGGGTTTTTTTTTGGGGGGGGGTGACACCCAAAGGTGAGCTTCACTGTAGTGGAATAGAAGGAGAACTTTCTTTATGGGGTACTGGGAGAAGTGGAAGGGCTAATATTGGGTTTTAAAAGGAATATATAAATTTAATTTACAAAACCAAAGAAACAAAACAAAACAACAACAAAAACCCACCTATGTTTGCAGTGTACTTTTGACTACCTAAATATAATATGTTGTGGATAATTCATTTGTTCATAACTGTATGGCATTCTACTAGCATCTTGTATTTGGTTGTACATTGCTTTCTCTAGATTTTTGAACCTTTCTTGATATAATTTAATTAATATCATTAGATATATTCTCTATATTTTAGGTTGTTTTTCCAGCTTCTTCATTTATCTTGTAGGTTTTTAGGTTTGGTCTTTGTTAGGTCTCAAACCTGGGACAAATGACTAAGGTACGTACTTAGCATATCAAAGTGAACATGGCCATTAGGTTTTCCTAGCATCCCTTAGTCTCTACCTATTACAGGGTCCTACTGGCTGGCATACATTGCCACCAAGCATAAACGTCTCCCGCCCAGGTATTGGGCTGGCCTTCCCGCTCTCAGCTTTCCTTCACTATATAATTCAACCATGTTGCTTCCTGGACCTTCTAATCTACTCTTTACCTTCCTGGCCTCTTGGTCTGACTCTTTCTTCTCCCATCTTCACATGTCCCAGTTCAGTCTGATCATGTTCCTTCTGGACTCTCTCAGATGTATCTGCATCTAACTATGCTCTTCCTTTTATCTGCAGTAAAATTTCTCCTCTACCATACCTAGGAACAGTCATATCCTTTCCTCCATCAATTCTTTTTTTTTTTCATTCATCTGGTGCTGAAACCCAGGAGTAGCATAAATGGGTTCCCTTCTAAGGAACTCAGCCACTCCAAACTAAGCTGGTTTGACTCTCCTAAGATCCATATATTTACATATGGATCATTTGTTTCTGCTGGCTTTTTACCATGTACCAAATTTGTTTCTAGAGTATGACTCTTCAACTGCTTCTTCTCTCCACCTTATTTAACCAGCCATTTCTCCTCACTTACTAAGTTTCCTCTCTCTGGCTCCTAGAGCCTGCTACCCACTTTGGGGCACCTACCACATAGACTTCTCCTTGCTACACCCTTCCAGACTCCAGCATGTGAGCAATTCTACTCTACCAGCCACTGACTAAGGCAATGCAGATACTTACAGCCAACCATTGTATTGAGGTCAGGAACCCATATGGAAGAGTTAGGGGAATTGAAGGAGTTGAGGGGCATTGCAACTCCATAGGAAGAACAACAGTGACAATTAGCCCAGACCCTTAGAGCTCCCAGAGACTAAGCCAAAAACCAAGAAGTGTACATGGACTGTTATGGTCCCTAGGCACATGTGTAGCAGAGGACTGCCTTGTCTGGCCTCAGTGGGAGATGTCCTTAACTCTGTGGAAAATTGATTCTCCAAGGAAAAGGAATGCTGGTGGGGGTACAGTGGGGGTGGGTGGTTAGGGGGCACCCTCTCTAAGCTGGGGGGGAAGGGGAGATAAGGTAAAAAACTCAAGGATGGGGGACCAGGAAGGGGGCAACTTTAGGAATGTAAGTAAAAAAATAATTTAATAATAATAATAATTAATAATAATAATAATAATAATAATAATAATAAAAGACACTTGGTTCTTGCTCTAGAAGAATCAGCCTGCTCCAGCTGCTTTTCTCCATGACGCTTTGTGACCCTGTTCTCCATTTCTCAACTCCCTTCTGCAGTCCCACAGCTTCTGCTCTCAGCTCTCTCCTAAACCTGAGCTTGTGTGGGATGCCTATGCTCTCTCTCAGCTTCAATTTGGAGATTATAGAAATTCTCTCCTATAGTGAGAATTTTGATTTCTTTAAAAGCACAGAAATATTAAGAATGTGTCTTCATTTTAATCGCAGGTGTGGGGCTACTTCAATTTGTCTACAGCAACTGACTATGATTTGCTTCATGCTCTAGCAGGGGCATGATTTTGCAAGTTGCAGATAGTTTCTGCAAGTGCTTGGTATTTGGATTTCAGTGGACTTTTTAGTGGCATATAATATATATAGAACCCCGAGAGGTGTGGGGCTGTTTGGCTGGTGTTGGATGCTATTGGTTGTATGTTGTCAAGTAGTTATGTGCAAAGAAATGAAAAAAAAAAGAAATTAGGTATGTTGAGGACAAAGATCAAACCTATCCCAAAGAAGTTGACACCCCTAATTCAGGAAGTGGTAGTGGTCTAAGGATATCATTGCCCCTTTTCCTATCCATGCCTTTATTCAGATATATTTTCCTCTCTCTCTTCTTTATCTTTGTTTTTCTTATACCTATTGTTAGGGCATTGGTAAGGAGGAGCTAGAGGGATGGAAAGGGGTGAATTAAAAAAGGAAAACACAACCAGACAAAAGTCTACCAAAACCCTCTAATGGAGGTTTTTGACTCTTCTCTCTTCCTCCACAGACTCAGATTTTACAACTATATCTTTGCCAAAACCTGGCACACTTGGTTTCCAAATTCTCACGTATTTTAACAACATTTCCTGCTGCACAAACAAAAGACTCCACAATTCTTATACCTTAACTTGCTCTTCTCTGCACCTCCAAAGTCTCTTATCTCTAAGGTTCTACTTCCACTCTTACAGCTTTTTATCTAGATGATTTCTTTGCATTTTGCTCTCAAAGGATCTCTTAAGACTATGCTGAAAACTCTTTCTCAGTATTTGTAGTTTATTGGGTATGATTTAAAAATCTATAAAATCTGTAATGAAATTTAGCTTTAAATTTATAACAAAATGCTTATAATTTAAAGTTTAAAATGGGTATATATGTGGTTCAACTCTTGTCTAGAATATACAGTATATATACTTTAGATTCAACTCCTATTTAGGAAAACCTGTTTTTAAATAGCAACCATGTGGCTTCTAGTATCTTGGCTAGTGACCTCATTTAAGATGGAAGAAACTGCATGGGTGTTGGCCATCTTTATTACAGCTGAGAAGTACATGCTTTTTGACTCCACCACTATCTTGGTTAAGATGTCCATATGGCATAAAGCAACAATTATACAACATCTCAGTCCTACTGAGCCTTCTCCTGGTTGTTCTATCCCTCTTTTAGACTAAGGAAAGAACATCTGGCCTTAAATATTTTGTATTGTTATGTATTTTTATATGATGATAAAAATTAAGGCTATAAACATCTACTCAAATTAACAAAATCTGACTTAGATTTATAGCTTTACTTATGTATTTGCTAACCGTTCAATACCAGTCTTCTAAAAAATTAGCTAATATGTGTTCGATAAATAAGATATATTTGATAAATTTATAAATTTCTAAGATCAACTGAGTTTCACAGTAATATTTATCTGGCTTCTTTATTCTTCCTTGCAATATGAAATTTTAGCTACTTGGATAAACTAAGTCACACAAAAAAACCTCCTGATAGTCTATATGGTACACTATCAAAGGATTAGAAAGTTCCTAGTCTCCCTATGGATTTGCATTTATGGTTTAAACTTTACTGCATTTATGATTTATTTTGATGTTAAAGAACCTTCCATTAATTTTCAACTCAAATTTTAAAGCTGAAGTTTAAGAGGGACAGAGTTGTAAAACCCTAGTAATATAAAAGTTACCAATTTAAATTGCTAAAGATAATTAAGGCATTTAAGTTAATATTTTCAATGGTAAGGCTAAAATCAGGCATACTTAGTAGATAGATGCTCTTCAAACTATTCAGGGTTCTACTGAATATGACATTTAAAATGTTTAATAAAAATATTTCCCATTGTAGACTTGCCTCTTCTTACTGGGGACCCTATGGCCTCCAAAGGAGATAGACATGAAATAACAACTCAAGCTGAAGTGTGGTAACACTAACAACTGGGAAAAACTGCCCCACACTTATCCTGCTGCCAGGCTTCTACACAAACTGTGGACACTTTTGGCTTGATTGCACTTCTCTGCCTGGTTAAGGTAAGGTCAGTCCTCCAACTTCTTCCTCTACAGAAAATTCTCTCAGACCTGGTTCTGACAGGTGAAGGCCTGTTTCTTGGTATGGCAGGTGAAAAATGAAATGCTGTCTTAGGTGAGTGCTGAAGATCTACCTCTTTCTGCTGCCCACCCATTGAGACCACATATACTATCTGGATTATACCTCCTGCTACAATTTTCTTGTCTCCGATCTCTAAAGATGTTGAGGACTAACTAGTTTTAACTGCAGCTACTTTTCCAAGGCTACAATGTGCCTGCTCTTCATATGTAAAAACTGGGCTTCAGGACTCGTTGGAGAGCTACTAGGTTTCCAGTTGAGAAAACAAATACACACACACACACACACACACACACACACACACACACACACACACACACACAAAACAAAAAAAAGAACAGTTTAGAAGTTAAAATGTGCAAATATACAGTAAATCATGCTATTTTAACTGAGCTTTTTAATAAACGAGTCCTTTGAATTTAAAAAAAAAATAAAAACAGTTTACCTAGTAACCAGACTCTGATAATCTTTAGCAGACTCAGATAAACCCACAAAACAGGTTTCTAAGTAACGTTTTACTAATCCTTTGTTTATGGGAACTTGCTTTACAAAGGCTGCTCTCAGCAATCAACCAGCAAGGTATCCTGACAGATAGTTGGGAAAAAAGGGTTTAAAGTTTATGTACGTTTCAAGAGTCTAAGAAAGTGTTCTATGGTACAGAGCTACAAATTGTAAAGATCTGAGGCCATAGAAGCTTAAGTAAGATGTAAGAGGCTGGTTGGGGATTTAGCTCAATGCGGTAGTGACGCTTGCCTAGAGAGCGCAAGGCCTGGGTTCCCCCAGCTCCGGGGAAAAAAAAAAAGAGAGAGAAAGATGTAAGAGGCTAAAAGCAGTATTTCAAGATATGTAAATGCAAGTTATAAAGGTTTAAGCACGTGTTTTTATGGTGTGTAAACAAGTTGAAAATGTCCAAAAAAAAAGTTATTTAAGGTATATAAAAATAAAAAGGCTTCAGATTTTTCTTCTTGTTATGCTCATTTTTTATAAAATATTAGTCACTGTAGTTCTGGTAAGATTAATGTAATTAGTAATTAGTAAAGTACTGCTAATTTTACTATAGTCATAAGATCAAATTTTAAATTTCTTTTGGTTGGCTTCTAAGAATAGACTTAAAAGTGCTTAAAACATTTCTGTCCAATCTCAGAGTGTTAATGCTTTTAATCTAGAATAATTTTGGGGTTTGCAAGCTTTTACTATGATTCAAGGTGTGAGTCTACTGCCTTTTCTACAATGTAGATTTCAGGACACATTAAAAACAGTGGTAATGCTAACATGTATAACACGTTTACCTTTTTTGTAAACTTAGGTTAGCTTCAGGAAATTGACTTGTATCCACCTCTTTCAGGAAATATGGACTCCCGATAAGTACTCCTAAGTTTTACCCTTTCCCTTAGCTTGGAACTCCCTTCCCCCTATTAACAGAACCATGAGACTAAAAGTTTCAAATGTACACTCATGATCAGAACTTTTTCATTAAACTCCTTAACTTTACCTTCTCTCCCTAGTCTATTTGTCCCAGTAGATGTTAATTCAAGGACTAGATACTCCAATTTTTGCCAGCTTTAGGTGTTCCCTCAAAATCTGCATTCCAGACAGTTTCAAAGCTGCTAGCCCCAGGTGGTTCAGCCTCACAAACTGTTCCAACTGTCTGTCCTCCCCTAACCCTAGAGAGTTGTACAGCACCTTGACAATGAATGAAATAACCTGCTCTTCTCATATATGTCCAGCATTCCTGTTTTCTTGGGCCTCTTCCAATAATGATACCTCAAAGTCAGCAGGAAGTAGTCAAAGAGAAGACTACATTACCGTTTATTATTTGTTTATTATCAACCAAAAGATTGTGATGTTAGGTCTCAAACCCAGGACAAATGGCTAATTGAGGTTATTTGTAATAGTCAGGAACTGCAAACAACCTAAAGGTACCTCAACTGAAGAATGGACAAAGAAAATGTGGTACATCTCTACAATGGAATAGTAGTCAGCTATTAAAAAGAAAGACATCATGGAGTTTGCAAGCAAATGGATGGGACTTGATAATATCATCCTGAGTAAGGTAACTCAGAACTAGAAAGAGATACATGGTATGTAGTCACTTATAAGTGGACATTAGTCGTAAAGTACAGAATAACCATGCTACAATCCTCAGAAGGTAAGTAGTAAGGAGGTCTCAAGGGAGGATGCATGACTCTTACTCAGAAAGAGAAACTAAATAGTCATTGGAGGTGGGTAGGGACAGGGAACTGTGTAGGAAAGGGGGTGAGGAGGGAAACAGAGATGGTGATCAGCTGTGGACAGGGGGTGGGAGAGGACTGAGAGTGAGAATGGTAATCTGGAGAATGGTGGGGAAATCTCTGGTAACTAGCTGGAGGCCTGGAATAAAGGAGGGTACGGGGAGTCTATGGAGGTGACCCTAGCTGAGATTCTTACTAGAGGGGGATATAGGGACTGAAGTGGCCACCTCCTATAAATAGGCAGGGTTTCCAGACGAGGGAAGGGGACATCAATTCACCCACAAAACCTTCAACCTGAAATGTGTCTTGCCAATAAGATGTACAGGGATGAAAGATGAAGCAGGGAATAAGAAAACAGCCAACCAGTGACTGCCCCAACTTGAGATCCATTCCGTGAGAGAGAGTCACCCCTGACACTGTTAATGACGCTCTGCTTTGCTTAGAGACAGGAGCCTAGCCTAACTGTCTCCTGAGAGGCTTCATCCAGCCTCTGTTGGAAATAGATTCAGAGACCCACAGCTAAACATCAGGTGGAGCTTGGGGAGTCTTGTGGAAGAGTCGTGGACAGAATTGGGAGAGACAGAGTGGTCAAGGACACCACAAGAAGACCTATAGAGTCAACTAACCTGGGCCCATGGAAGCTTACAGAGACTGAACCACCAACCAAAGAGCATGCAGTGTTTGACCTAGGCTCCTACACATTTGTAGCACATGTGCACATTGGAGTGGGTGTTATTTTGAATCTGTTGCCTGACATTGGATCACCAACTGCCTGGTTGGGCTTTAGTGGGAGAGGAGGTGCTTAGTTCTGCTGGGATTAGATGTTCCAGGGTGGAGTCATACTCAAGGGGAGGGAGTAATGGGAAGAGGGATTCAAAAAGTTAGGAAAGAGGGGGCTATGGTTGAGATTCAAAGTAAATCATTGGAAAAATCTATCAAAGTAGATCTGTCTGCTAGGCCACATTTTCCCTGTATCCCTCAGGCACTACTTGTTACAAGGTATGGCTGGCATACCCTAAACACTACCCTAAACTTCTCTGGCTCAGGGGCTGGGCTGCTCTCTCCCCAGCTTCCTTTCCTTTTATCATTCAGCCATTTTGCTCTGCTCATCCTTTTTGGCCCTTTCATCTATCTTTTACACTCCTGATGGTCTTGCTTTCCCCTTTCTCCTCCCTTCTCCACTCACATGGCTCAGGTTCATGTCCACTGTGGACCTTCCCAGATATCCCTGCCTCTGACTATGCTCGCCACTTTACCTACAATAAACCTTTTCCACCATACCTAGGAGCAGTCATGTCCTTCCATTTTGCTTTTCTTTTTTTTCTTTCATCTGGTGATGAACCTTAGGACCAGTCATATCCTTCCTTTTATTCTTTCCTTTTTTATTCAGTCTCTTGGAATTGTACGAGTCCTTAAGCTTGCAGTCATTTATGTTTTTCTTTGGTATTTAACTGTAGAGTTTTTTTGACATCCTATCCATGATACTCGTTCTTCTGCTTTGTGTAATATTTTATACAGATTGTGATCTTGACAGGATCTAGAATCACATTAAAGACAAGCCTCTGAGCATATCTGTGAGGGATAATCTAGATTATGGTCACTGAAGAGAGTAAAACCCACCCTGAATATCAGCTGAATGTTGGTGACAACATTCCGTGGGATAATATTCCTGGCTGATGGAAGGCTGAATATTAAGTCAGCTAATAACTCACTATTTTGTATTTTCTGATTGTATGGAATATGACCAATCAACCTCTTGCTTGTACTGTCAGATTTCTGTTCTGTGATAGGCTGTGTTGTTCAATTGTGAGACAAACAAGTCATTTCTACATTAATTTGTTTTTCTCACTGCATTTTATTACGGAAATAGGAAAAGGAACTCAGAGTTTGCTTAAGCTTATTAGTGATGCCGTTCACTCTGTCTGCTACTTGGTTCACTGAGTTTCTCATTTTCGACATTTCCATTCTTCATTTCTGTAAATATTGATTTACATTTTCTTCCTTCCTTCCTTCCATCCTTCCTTCCTTCCTTCCTTCCTTCCTTCCATTCTTTCTTTCATATTAGTACATTGTTTTTAACCCTCTGCTAATTCTCCTGGTTAGGTGCTAGATTGAATTTATCTACTTGTTTCAAATTTTCTTTGAATTCATTATTTGTTTTAAATAGTAAATGTTTGAAATCTTTATCCAGTATTTTATGTGTTTCAATATGTTGAAATTTATTTGTTAAAGGGTTGTGATGAATTAGTCATGTTGCCCTGTGTTTTTTATATTTCTATGTTTATATGATTCAATTTACTCATCTGTTGGCTTGGGTCTTTTCTATTGTGAAGTATACTCTACTTTTAAAAAACACATTTAATTTTTTCTTTATTCTTGAGAATTTTATACATATGTACAATGAAATGTGATAACATCTAACATTTCCATCTCCTAACTCCTCTTCCATATTTTCCCAAACACATACTCCTTCCAAATTCATGTCTTATTTTTTATAATCTATTAATTCCATTTACTATTGTTCATATTTGCATGGTTGTGAAGCCATCCACTGGAGCATGGTAATCCTAACAGTGGCCACACCCCTTAAAATTAGTGAATTTTTTTCCTGCTTCAGAAACTGTTAACTGCCAACAACCTCTCACTATTGTAATCATGAACTCACTTTCTATCTTCTGTCCATTGTGTTATTTTGATCTCCTCTCCTGCAGTCTACAATCTTGATTTGAGGGTTGGAGTTGATATAGATGTTCCATTTAGGGCTGTGCTCAGTATCTTATTCTCAGTTGGTCAACCATTCATGAGTCTTTATATTGACTACAGTCCACTACAAAACGAAGCTTCTGTGATCAAGGTTGACAGTCTTACACTTCTATGAATATAAACATAAATATTTAGACAGGATTTTTACAGCATAACAGTATTATAGCATTTAGAGTCCAGAGGTAGGTAAGACCATTAATGAATTTTCTTTTTCAACAGTGTGCATACCACTTTCTAGCACTATTAAAGCTAGCCGCCAGAGAGGGTTTGCTGCTCAGTCTTTAATCTATTCTTTTCCCATGTCCTGCAGTCAATCTGTGTGTTGACTTCAGCAATAGGGCTTTACCATATAATCATGGTTTGCAATATACTTTCTTGTAGTCTCCTGATCCAATACAATAACTAAGAAGGAGTTACCCCGTGCAGTTCATTGTGATTTTTTGTTTAGTAACCAATTCATTTGAGAAAAATGGTTTTCAACCACACAGCATAATTATGTTTTAATTCCTTTTTAAAGGTTCCTATATTTTTAAATTTCCTAAAGCTGGAATTTGTATACAGCTTTTTCATATAACCTTTGTATTCATTAACTCGCACCACTATCCATTCTTCTGCTGACTCTTCAGACACTCCTTTAACCTCTATTCTTTCTATCTCTTCTTTCAGTTCACATATGTTCTATTATTCCTTCAAATATATTTAAATTTGGCTCTGAAATAGCAGATTATCATATGGGTTTTCATACCTCTTTCTTTGGATTAGCTGTCCTCCCTTTCCCTCCTAAGCCTCTGTCCCACACTTTAGTACCCTTCTTCGCTTAAGCCATTCTGGGCCCAGTATTTCACCTCTCTGCTTTTGTGTTACATATTTATTATAGACCCACTCTTAACATGTTACTCTTAAAGTCTCCTATGTAAATCCCTTGTTTTCAATTGTACTCTAAGTTAAACACAGGGAATAAAAGATTTGAGGCAAAGATACACATGTAAGAAAGAACATAACAATTTGTCTTTCTGGACCTGAATTACTTTACTCAGTATAAAATTTCCAAGTATAATCCTTTTGCCTGTAAGTTTTACATTAATGTTCATTGGAGCTTAGTAATATTGTATTATGTATGTATACCACATTTTTATCTGTTCATCTGCTGATGGACATCTAGGTGGATACCATTTTTGCTTTTGTGAGCATAGCAGCCATGAACATAGATGTACAAATATTTATGTAATAGGATACAAAGTCATTTGGTTATGTGTACACTAGTGTTATTGCTGGGTCATTTGTCAGTTTTAGTTCTAGGTTTTTATTTGTGTGTGTGTGTGTGTGTGTGTGTGTGTGTGTGAGAGAGAGAGAGAGAGAGAGAGAGAGAGAGAGAGAGACTTCTGACTGATTTAAAAAGAAGCTGAACTAGTTTATACTCAAATTAACATGTCACATCCATGCCAGCTATTGTCTTTTGCATTCCTAATGATGGACTGTTTAACTGGGATGAGATGGATCCTAAAGTAATTTTAATTTGCATGTGTGTCTCTGCTGGCTCTGGATGTTGTACATTTTATCTGTGTTTCCTAGTCACTTATGTTTCTTCATTTTAGAATCCTCTGCTTAGTTACAAGACAATTTTAAAATTGTGTTGCTTGTTTACGTTTTAAAATTTGATTGAGAATTTCATAATGCATGCAATGTGATTTGATCAAACCACCTCATACGTGCTCCCTTCCAATTCCTCCCCTATTCCCAGTACCTCCATTTCCTCCTCCTTTCCTGTGCTTTTGTGCTTGTTTGGTTTTTATTTAACCCAAGGAATCCACATAGTGCTGCCAGAATGTTCAAGGGTTTAGGGCCATCTACTGGTTATATCTGGCACTTCATCCCTGAAAAAAAAAAAAGAAAGAAAAAGAAAACTGATTCACTCTCTCCAGTAACCATAAATTACCAATAGGTCCTCAGCTAGGGATGGGAACTCCTGAAAACCTTCCTCTGGAGGCTGAGATTTTGTCTTGCTTGGTCTTAGGCAGGACCTGTGAATGCAGTCACAACTACAACTGTTTCATGTGTACAACTGCCTCACGTACACGTAACTGTTTCACTGTGTTTCTATCACCTCTGACTCTCGCTCTTTCTGCTCACTCTTCTTCAGTGATCCCTAAGGTCTGGGTAGCAGAGGTGTGATGTAGATAACACACTTAGGATTGAATACTCTGCAATCTCTTAGTCTCTGCACATTGATGAATTATGAGTCTATTAATTGCTAACTATTGGAAAGTTTTGCTTTTTCTTTAAACTTCCATACAACAATACTGTATCGAAATCATTTTCACCCCACACACTTCACGCTCTCACCATTTTTCACTCCTATTCAACCTCATGGTCTCTTCTTCAATTACACACAGACAGAGACAGAGACAGACAGACAGACAGACAGACACACACACACACACACACACACACACACTAACTTGCAGCACACTGAAACCATCTTAGAAATCAACAATGGGTAAATATGTTTAAATTCATTCTTTATATTTGCTAAACCATGCCACCACCACAGAAACACAAACTGTAGCACACAAAGAGCATCTCAGAAGATAATCGTACTGGCTGGTTTTGGGTGTCAACTTGACACAAGCTGGAGTTATCACACAAAAGGAGCCTCAGTTGTGGAAATGCCCTCATGAGACCCAGCTGTAAGGCATTTTCTCAACTAGTGATCAAGGATAGGAGGACCAGCCCATTGTGGGTCGTGCCGCCCCTGGGCCAGGTCTTGGGTTCTATAAGTTAACAGACTGAGCAATGCAGAACAAGCCAGTGAAACATCCTCCATGGCCTCTGCATCAGCTCCTGCTTCGTGACCTGCTTGAGTTCAGTCCTGACTTCCTTTGGTGATGAAAAAGCAATGTGGAAGTGTAAGCTGAATAAACCCTTTCCTCCCCAACTTGCTTCTTGGTCATGATGTTTGTGCAGGAATAGAAACCCTAAGACAATAATCATGGATAAAAATGTTTAATTTTATGAGATCTTCATATATTTTACACACTCATTTTCTTTTGGATGAAACGATAATCAGGTTTTCTGGACTGCTTGCTCACTAATCTCAAAGTTTTCTTTGCTGTAGAGAAGCATTTTAATTTCATAAAATATCATTTGTTGATTATGTGTCTAGAGTTCTATTTAGAAAATCCTTATCATGCCTATGTGTTTAAACATATGCTCTACTTTTTTCTCTAGCAATTTCAGTGTATCAGATCTTATATTGTAGAGTTTTCTTTGCAATATGGTAAATTAGAACCTAATTTCATTTTTTGGTATACAGAAAATCAATTTTCTCAGCAACACTTGTTTAAAATCCTGGTTATTCTTCAATGTACATTTTTCTACTCTGTCAAAAATTTGGTTATTATGATCATTGAGTCTTACATCTGGGTACTTAATTCTATTTAATTGATCTACCTATATGTTTTCGGGTGAGTATCATTCTTCTTCTGTGGCTCTGTTTATGATTTGAAATCAAGTTTACTAATACCTATTGAAGTACTTTTATTCTTTAGAATTTGTTCTACCATATTTGTTCTGTTTTGCTTCCTTTTGATTTTTTCTAGACTACACAATATGGCATTGGGATTGCCTTTAATGATATTGACATTTATTTTAAAATAAAAATATAAATTAATGCTGTGTTTACATAGTTTTCACCACTCCCTCTCCTCTGCAACTTTCCCTTATCTCTTCCTCTACAATTTCCCATATATCTTCGTCTGCATTTCATTACCTCTTTTATCTCTTCTTCAATTAGTGTGGTGTGCTTGTGTTTGTGTGTGTGTGCAAACACAACACATTAAGACAATTTCATCTTTCTCCTACATACATGCATTTGGGTTTGGCAACTTGGGATTGGATTTCATCAATAGTACTCCATACACTCAAGAATTAAGGTCAACAGTTGATAAATGGGACCTCATGAAACTAACAGTCTTCTTTCTACACAGAAGATGACAGTCAAGTTGAGTGGAAGCTCACAGAGAGGGAGAGACTGGTTAATAAGATATACATCTAATAGAGGATTGATATCCAGAATATATAAAGAATTCGGAAATACAAAGAATGAATCAAACAGCACAACTACAAAATAAGTTCTCAAAATAAGAAATACAAATAAATAAGGAGTTGTTGCGGGAAATACTAAAACTGGCACTGTCCCACACTACGATGGGCACCTGCAGGCTGGCCACGTGGTACTGGCGGTTGTTCTCCTCTCTGCAGACTCTCTAACCCTCTACTCTAAAATCTCTCCACCAGACTCCGGTAAGTTCCCATGGTGGGTCACTACCACGCCAGCCCCACACATCAAATTTTGTGACTGGCTGCGGTGCCTTGCCACCACACTTTCTCTGGAATTCAGTTGAGTTGCTGCATGAAGGAAAACGCCACACAAACTGAGTTTAGAATCAACAGGTAATTCAATTACTGGGCACAACTACTAACATCCTAATTAGTACGCCATACTAAATGAAATCCTCTGGTGGCAGATCCTCTTGGATCTGCCGGTGGTTTTCTAGTTTGTTTCATCTTCCATCCCAAGCTCTCTCTGTCCAAACAACCACAATTTCCTTTTCTCCCCCTCTCGTCTCTCCTCTAACCAAGTCCTGCCTACTCCTCACCCAGGGATTGGTCCCCTGTAGTCTTTATTCATCAGGGCAAGGTCCTTGCCACAAGGAGTCTCTTTAAAAGGTGTTCAACATGCTCAGCATTTAGGGAAATGCAAATTAACAAAGTTTAGAGATTTTCATCTATGACTAAGATTTTTAAAATGTGGAAAACAAATGCTGAAAAGGATGCAAGGAAAGGGTAGCTCTCGTTCACTGTTGATCAGGCACTGGGTATCCAAAGTTGAAAGTTCTCAAGAAGCTAAAAGTAGACAACATGTATGACCTAGCTATTCCACTTCTTACCTTATGCCAAAAGCTTTTCACGTATACTTGTTCAGCAATGTTAAGTACAGCTGTATTCATAAGAGCAAGGAGATTGAAACAAAAATATTCTTCAAGTGATTCATTTTTATAATGTTCTCTTGTCATATTGTTGAGTACTCTGCAGGTGAATGGATGGAACTGGAAGCAATCTTTCTGAATGATATAGTTCAGACTCTGAAAGAAAAATGAATACAAAGTGGGGAAAATAGAATACAGTAATATAAAAATTTAAAGAAAATAATAGAAAGGGAGGGTTAAATTGGGGTTGAGGATGAAAGGGCATGGTGCAGGGAGAAATATAGGAATAGATAAATAGCATAAAACACCTTTCAAAAATGTCATATGGAAGTCTGCTTACTATATAGTTGTATACTACACACACGCCCCTACATTGGCTTGGAGGTTGTAAGGACTGTGAGCTTCTGGTGGTATTTGTTTTGTCAATCTGCTTTCATCATTCCCTGGATTACCTTTTTTACAAGATTTTCCTGATACCTCTCCACCCAGCTGAAAGTCATGTAGCTGTAGCCATGTTCACCTTGGCTTTTTTTTTTTTTTTTTTTTTGGTATTTTTTTTCAATTTTTTTTATACCGCTCAAATTATTCCTTATAAGTATCAAGTTAAACACAATTGGTTTTAATGATAAACTACTTGACATTGTTTTTTTTTTTTTTTTTCTTTTTTTTTAACTTGAATATTTCTTATATACATTTAGTGTTATTCCTTTCCGGTTTCAGGCAAACATCTCCTTCCCCCCTTCCTTATGGGTGTTCCCCTCCCCACCCTCCCCCATTGCCGCCCTCCCCCAACAATCTGGTTCACTGGGGTTCAGTCTTAGCAGGACCCAGGGCTTCCCCTTCCACTGGTGCTCTTACTAGGATATTCATTGCTACCTATGAGGTCAGAGTCCAGGGTCAGTCCATGTATAGTCTTTAGGTAGTGGCTTGGTCCCTGGAAGCTCTGGTTGCTTGGCATCACCTTGGCTTTTATTCCCACTCCTCTTACCACAATTTTCATGGGTCCTAATACTACCTATTTAATGAAGCTTGTTTTCTCTTTTTTCTCCAGAAGAGTCTATCTTTGCTTATTCTGGCCCCACTCTTCATCATTAGGTCACATGTTGGTGGCATCTAGTCTATTGTCTTACCTAGATGGCTATAATCAACATTTTTAAGATGATTTTATAAATGTCTACTGGGTGATTGAATGAAATAATATATATAATGCCTGATATAGCACACATATCCTAAAATGTTATTATTGTGTCCTATTTAATCTTCAGCAATGTGTGTTAGGCATATAAAATTAAACAACAGGTCAAATGCCTGTAAATTAGAAAACAAATTAGAAACAAAATACCATTTATCTTCTTCCTCTAGGAATGAAATATAGGATCAAGTGTCAGACAGATCTGTGAATAGCCTGGGACAGGAATTGTGTGATCCAGGAGAAAGGGAAAGAAACACCAAAGACCATGCAGATGTCAGTGGTCTGGGCTGTCACCTGAAGCTATGTTGAAGTCCATGGTCCATGATGCTGCTAGGATCCATGACTGTGTCCAGTCTTCTTGGCAGCTGTGTGTGTGTGTGTGTGTGTGTGTGTGTGTGTGTGTGTGTGTGTGTGTGTGTGTTAATGTCTGAGGCCTGTGCTGTCACCAAATGCTATGTAGATATCTGGGGTCTGTGCTGCATACTCAAGCCAGGTTAATGACCTTGGGCCATGATGTGACCTTGTTAATGTCCATGTTTATGGTGTTTCATAATGCTACTGGGAGCCATGTCTGGGTTCATTGTCCCACTGCAGCCAGGGGCTGTGTTGATGTCTATGACATGTGTTATCACCAAAGGCCACCACATGGATGTCTGTGGACTGTTCTGCTATTTGAAGCCATGTTATATGCGTGGCCAGCATTGCCATCTCAGGCCATATTCATGTTCCTAACCTGTGCTGGGCCATGAGGGCCATGTTGATGTCAGTGGTCTGTACTGACACAGGAGACCAGGCTAAAGTCCATGGCACATGCTGATGCCATAGACTATGTGGATGGCTGTGGTCCATGCCCTGGACAGAAACCATATGGAAGTCCATGATCCTTGGTCCCACTCACTGAAAAGGGCAAGGAAACTACATTTGCTATGGTATTTATGACTGCAGACTCACAATTGAGAAAAAAGGGACAGAGAAGGCATCTATAATAACCTCTATTGCCCTGCTGCTCTCCCTCCCAAAATGTAACAGCCTAGAAAGAAAGCCATCAAAGAGAAATCTTAAAAAATTGTGGTAAAGATGCTGAAGTATAGCTCTTTACAATTGAAAGCCTGTGGCAGGGATGTGGGTAGAGAAGAACTGTTTTGTTTAAGGCTCTGGCCACTGGGAATTTGATCATGCTCCAGTAAGTATGTGGGCAACACAACTTGGACTACCACTCCCCCTCTCCCTCCCTTTCCTCCTTCTCCCCCTTATCCCCCCTCTTCTTCTTGGGGTCAGGGAGGAGACCTAAGGGTAGGAGGGACCTGAATGGACTGGGAAGTTAGTGTGACAGGGGTTCATGATGAGAAACTCCCAAATTATTAATACAAATATAAAAAAGTAGTAAACTGAAGATCTGAGAAAGCAGAAAGAATGGCTTGTTCTGGAGTTTGCCGCAAGTGTTTTCATTTGCTCTGCAATACCACCATCTGGTGGCCATTCAGCATCATTTATTGTTTCCAACAAAACTTGCCTGAACAAGTCTCAGTAAAAACTTCTAAATGGAATTACTTACCTCATAGTTTCATGCTTTATTCAAGCAGTGTTCACTTCCCATTCTGATGATCTGTGAAGTATCATGTAATCAACCCATTTGTAACACCTGTTACAAGTCAGCATTTATTATTTAACTTTTTTCTTTTTTCTTGGATATTTTATTTATTTACATTTCAAATATTATTCCCTTTCCCGGTTTCCCTCTGAAAACCCCTGATCTCATCCCCTCCCCCTGCTTCTATGATGGTGCACAGCCACCTACCCATTTCCACCTCACTGCACTGACATTCTACACTTGGTAAATCGAGCCTTCACAGGACCAAGGGTCTCTCCTCCCATTGATGCCAGATAAGGCCATCCTCTGTTACATATGCAGCTGGAGCCATGGGTCCCTCCATGTGATGGAGAACTGTCACCAAAAAGTCCCAGATGCAAGGAAAGAAAGAGGTTCCCAGGACCCAACAGGGATGAGATAAGCTAAAATGCCCAACAAAGCGGAAGGAGAACCCATAGAGATCACATATGCAGAGGTTAAGCAAGGCCCCCGGTTGGGGGATGGGGCCACCCACCCATCTCCAAATTTTAACCCAGAATTGCTCCTGTCTAAAGGAAATACGGGGTCATTACTTACTTTTAACATACATTTTCAGTTAAGAAGTTCCTGTGTTTTATATATGTTTAGTTGTATATATTTTTGTGTATGCCATATAAATTCACCTTCCTGCGGGGGCCAGAGACATGGGTAATCCCTAGAACAAATGATGTGAGTACTGGGAACTGGGCTCTGGTGCTCCAGAAGAGCACCATGTCTCCATATGAGTATAGACTTATTTTCTAAGTATCTACTCTGGGGCAAATACAGGGTTAAATATGGAAGATAAATGAGTAATGTAACCCAGGTGACACATAAATATTTTAGGTTATTACATACCTTTGATCATTGCACATTGTGTACTTGTGCCAAACCTTCACTCAAAATCCCATAAATATAAATATGTATCAAGTACAAAGTTTAGCAAAACTTTGCTGTCTATAACATACATAAAATTAAAACGTTCTATAGCTGCACCCAAAATCCCATGGGGAGAGGCCGAACACCCAGAAGTTTGGACAATCCAGAGACCACAGCTAAGTCTGCCGTTTCTGCCCACCTCTTCCACATCCCTGGCCCAAGATGAACCTGAATAGTGCCTCTGGATACATGAATATAGGAGCAGTCAGTTGCAGGAACCTCCTGGGTCTGGCCTGTGCCCAGAACTGAACTGAACAGGTCACACAGCTCTTTGTACACAAATCCTGTGCAGGGAAGAGCTGGACGCTCAGAAGTGTGGATACTACTGAGAACTCAGAGAAGACTACTCTCTGCCCACATTCACCACCCAAGAGGAAATCGTCTAGTGCCATCTGTGCCCCCTGGACATAGGGACCTTGCAGCAGTCAGGTGCAGGACCATTTGGGTTTCTGCCTATGCCAAGAACTGAAAGCCAGTTGACAGGAGTGCCTACACACCTGAGAGCAGAGCTCTCTGATCCCAGATCTGGCAGAAAGAAAACAGGTCTACAGGAGCACTGACACACAGGCATACAGGAGGGTCAAGCCACTGTCAGAGACAGCAAGACAAGCTAATACTAGAGACAACCTGATGGCCAGAGAGGCAAGAGCAAGAACATAAGCAACAGAAACCAAAGACTACTTGGAATCATCAGAGCCCAGCTCTCCCAGCAAAGCAAATACTGGATATCCAAACACACCAGAAAAGCAAGATTTCGATATAAAAATCACATTTTATGATGATGATGGAGGACGTTAAGAAGGACATAAATAAATCCCTTAAAGAAAGACAAGACAGAGGTCCAGACACCGCCTGGACCTGAAAGGAACCGGTCAACAGTTTTCTGCACCCAAATCCTGTGGGAGGGAGAGCTAAACCTTCAGAGGGGTAGACACGCCTGGGAAGCCAGAAGAGACTACACTCTGCCCACATTTCCGACTCCAGAGGAAAACACCTAACACCATCTGGGACCCCGGTGCACAGGGGCTCCCGGAAAAGGCAGCGCAGGCCCTCCGGGTTACTGCCCTCACAGAGAGCTCAAAAGCAGCCACCCACTAGCAACTTGAGCCGCAGGATCACAGGTAAGAACAACTTTTCTGGTCCAAGCTACCTGCCCGGTGGACTCAGGACACAGGCCCACAGGAACAGCTGAGGACCAGTAGACAGGAAAGACTACACACCCCAAACCAGAACACTCTGTTCCCATAGCTGGCTGAAAGAAAAGAGGAAAACAGGACTACAGTACTCCTGACACACAGGCCTATAGGACAGTCTACCCACTGTCAGAAATTGCAGAACAAGGTAACACCAGAGACAACCTGATGGCAAGAGGCAAGCACAGGAACCCAAGCAACAGAAACCAAGACTACATGGCATCACCGGAGCCCAATTCTCCCACCAAAGCAAACACTGAATATCCAAACACACCAAAAAAGCAAGATCTAGATTTAAAATCACATTTGATCATGATGCTGGAGGACGTCAAGAAAGACATGAAGAACTCCCTTAGAGAAAGGGAGGAAAACATAAATAAACAAGTAGAAGCCTATAGAGAGGAATCACAAAAATCCCTGAAAGAATTCCAGGAAAACACAATCAAACAGGTGAAAGAATTAAAAATGGAAATAGAAGCAATAAAGAAAGGACACAGGGAAATAACCCTGAATATAGAAAACCAAAGGAAGAGACAAGGAGCCTTAGATACAAGCATCACCAACAGAATAAAGGAGATAGAAGAGAGAATCTCAGGAGCAGAAGATTCCATAGAAATCATCAACACAACTGTTAATGATAATGTAAAATGGAAAAAGCTATTGATCCAAAACATATAGGAAATCCAGGACACAATGAGAAGATCAAACCTAAGGATAATAGGTATAGAAGAGAGTGAAGACTCCCAGCTCAAAGGACCAGTAATTATCTTCAACAAAATCATAGAAGAAAACTTCCCTAACCTAAAGAAAGAGATGCCCATAAACCTACAAGATGCCTACAGAACTCCAAATAGATTGGACCAGAAAAGAAACTCCTCCTGTCACATAATAGTCAAAACACCAAATGCACAAAACAAAGAAATAATATTAAAAGCAGTACGGGAAAAGGTCAAGTAACATATAAAGGCAGACCTATCAGAATCACACCAGATTTCTCAACAAAGACTATGAAAGCCAGAAGATCCTGGACAGATGTCATACAGACCCTAAGAGAACACAAATGCCAGCCCAGGTTACAGTATCCTGCAAAATTCTCAATTAACATAGATGGAGAAACCAAGATATTCCATGACAAAACCAAATTTACACAATATCTTTCTACAAATCCAGCACTATAAAGGATAATAAATGGTAAAGCCCAACATAAGGAGGCAAGCTATACCCTAGAAGAAGCAAGAAACTAATCGTCTTGGCAACAAAACAAAGAGAAGAAAAGCACACAAACATAACCTCACATCCAAATATGAATATAACAGGAAGCAATAATCACTATTCCTTAATATCTCTCAACATCAATGGTCTCAACTCTCCAATAAAAAGACATAAATTAACAAACTGAATAGGCAATGAGGACCCTGCATTTTGCTGCCTACAGGAAACACACCTCGGAGAGAAAAGACAGACCCTACCTCAGAGTGAAAGACTGGAAAACAACTTTCCAAGCAAATGGTCTGAAGAAGCAAGCTGGAGTAGCCATTCTAATATCGAATGAAATCGATTTTCAACTAAAAGCCATCAAAAAAGATAACGAAGGACACTTCATATTCATCAAAGGAAAAATCCACCAGGATGAACTCTCAATCCTAAATATCTATGCTCCAAATACAAGGGCACCTACATACATAAAAGAAACCTTACTAAAGCTCAAAGCACATGCTGCACCTCATACAATAACAGTAGGAGATTTCAACACCCCACTCTCATCAATGGACAGATCATGGAAACAGAAATTAAACAGAGACATAGACAGACTAAGAAAAGTCAAGAACCAAATGGACTTAACAGATATTTATAGAACATTCTATCCTAAAGCAAAAGGATATACATTCTTCTCAGCTCCTCATGGTACTTTCTCCAAAATTGACCATATAATTGGTCAAAAAACGGGCCTCAACAGGTACAGAAAGATAGAAATAATCCCATGCGTCCTATCCGACCACCGTGGGCTAAAGCTGGTTTTCAATAACAATAAAAGAAGAATGCCCACATATACGTGGAAGTTGAACAATGCTCTACTCAATGATAACCTGGTCAAGGAAGAAATAAAGAAACAAATTAAAGACTTCATAGAATTTAATGAAAATGAAGGTAAAACATACCCAAAATTATGGGACATAATGAAAGCTGTGCTAAGAGGAAAACACATAGCTCTGAATGCCTGTAGAAAGAAACAGGAGAGAGCATGTGTCAGCAGCTTGACAGCACACCTAAAAGCTCTAGAACAAAAAGAAGCAAATATACCCAGGAGGAGTAGAAGGCAGGAAATAATCAAACTCAGAGCTGAAATCAACCAAGTAGAAACAAAAAGGACCATAGAAAGAATCAACAGAACCAAAAGTTGGTTCTTTGAGAAAATCAACAAGATAGACAAACCCTTAGCCAGACTAACGAGAGGACACAGAGAATGTGTCCAAATTAACAAAATCAGAAATGAAAAGGGAGACATAACTACAGATTCAGAGGAATTTCAAAAAATCAACAGATCTTACTATAAAAGCCTGTATTCAACAAAACTTGAAAATCTACAGGAAATGGACAATTTCCTAGACAGATACCAGGTACCGAAGTTAAATCAGAAACAGATAAACCAGTTAAACAACCCCATAACTCCTAAGGAAATAGAAGCAGTCATTAAAGGTCTCCCAACCAAAAAGAGCCCAGGTCCAGACGGGTTTAGTGCAGAATTCTATCAGACCTTCATTGAAGACCTCATACCAATACTATCTAAACTATTCCACAAAATTGAAACAGATGGAGCACTACCGAATTCCTTCTATGAATCCACAATTACTCTTATACCTAAACTACACAAAGACCAAACAAAGAAAGAGAACTTCAGACCAATTGCCCTTATGAATATCGATGCAAAAATACTCAATAAAATTCTAGCAAACCGAATCCAAGAGCACATCAAAACAATCATCCACCAGGATCAAGTAGGCTTCATCCCAGGCATGCAGGGATGGTTTAATATATGGAAAACCATCAACGTAATCCATTATATAAACAAACTGAAAGAACAAAACCACATGATCATTTCATTAGATGCTGAGAAATCATATGAAAAAATTCAACTCCCCTTCATGATAAAAGTCCTGGAAAGACTAGGAATTCAAGGCCTATACCTAAACATAGTAAAAGTCATATACAGCAAACCAGTTGCTAACACTAAACTAAATGGAGAGAAACTTGAAGCAATCCCACTAAAATCAGGGACTAGACAAGGCTTCCCACTCTCTCCCTACTTATTCAATATAGTTCTTGAAGTTCTGGCCAGAGCAATCAGACAACAAAAGGAGATCAAGGGGATACAGATTGGAAAAGGAGTCAAAATATCACTATTTGCAGATGATATGACAGTATATTTAAGTGATCCCAAAAGTTCCACCAGAGAACTACTAAAGCTGATAAACAACTTCAGCAAAGTGGCTGGGTATAATATTAACTCAAATAAATCGGTAGCCTTCCTCTACACAAAAGAGAAACAAGCCAAGAAAGAAATTAGGGAAACGACACCCTTCATAATAGTCCCAAATCATGAAAAAATACCCCAGTGTGACTTTAACCAAGCAAGTAAAATATCTGTATGATAAGAACTTCAATCATCTGAAGAAAGAAATTGAAGAAGACCTCAGAAGATGGAAAGATCTCCCATTCTCATGGATTGGCAGGATTAACATAGTAAAAATGGCCATTTTACCAAAAGCGATCTACAGATTCAATGCAATCCCCATCAAAATACCAATCCAATTCTTCAAAGAGTTAGACAGAACAATTTGCAAATTCATCTGGAATAACAAAAAACCCAGGATAGCTAAAACTATCCTCAACAATAAAAGGACTTCAGGGGGAATCACTATCCCTGAACTCAAGCAGTATTATAGAGCAATAGTGATAAAAACTGCATGGTATTGGTAAAGAGACAGACAGAGCAGTGGAATAGAATTGAAGACCCAGAAATGAACCCACACACCTATGGTCACTTGATTTTTGACAAAGGAGTCAAAACCATCCAATGGAAAAAAGATAGCATTTTCAGCAAATGGTGCTGGTTCAACTGGAGGTCAGCATGTAAAAGAATGCAGATCGATCCATGCTTATTACCCTGTACAAAGCTTAAGTCCAAGTGGATCAAGGACCTACACATCAAACCAGATACACTCAAACTAATAGAAGAAAAAGCGGGGAAGCATCTTGAACACATGGGCACTGGAGAAAATTTCCTGAACAAAACACCAATGGCTTATGCTCTAAGATCAAGAATCGATAAATGGGATCTCATAAAACTGCAAAGCTTCTGTAAGGCAAAGGACACTGTGGTTAAGACAAAACGACTACCAACAGATTGGGAAAAGATCTTTACCAATCCCACAAGAGAAAGAGAGCTTATATCCAAAATATTCAAAGAACTCAAGAAGTTAGACCGCAGGGAGACGTGGAGTTCAGAGCTAAACAAAGAATTCACAGCTGAGGAATGCCGAATGGCTGAGAAACACCTAAAGAAATGTTCAACATCTTTAGTCATAAGGGAAATGCAAATCAAAACAACCCTGAGATTTCACCTCACACCAGTGAGAATGGCTAAGATCAAAAACTCAGGTGACAACAGATGCTGGCAAGGATGTGGAGAAAGAGGGACACTCCTCCATTTTTGGTGCGATTGCAGACTGGTACAACCCTTCTGGAAATCAGTCTGCAGGTTCCTCAGAAAATTGGACATTTAACTACCTGAGGACCCAGCTATACCTCTCTTGGGCATATACCCACAAGATGCCCCAACATATAAAAAAGATACGTGCTCCACTATGTTCAAAGCAGCCTTATTTATAATAGCCAGAAGCTGGAAAGAACCCAGATACCCTTCAACAAAGGAATGGAAACAGAAAATGTGGTACATCTACACAATGGAATATTACTCATCTATCAAAAACAATGTCTTTATGAAATTCATAGGCAAATGGATGGAACTGGAAAATATCATCCTGAGTGAAGTAACCCAAGCACAGAAAAACACATATGGTATGCACTCATTGATAAGTGACTATTAGCCCAAATGCTTGAATTACCCTAGATGCACAGAAAACATGAAACTCAAGAAGGATGACCAAAATGCGAATGCTTCACTCCTTCTTTAAAAGGGGAACAAGAATACCCTTGGGAGGGAATCGGGAGGCAAAGTTTAGGATTGAGGCAGAAGGAACACCCATTCAGAGCCTGCCCCACATGTGGCCCATACATATACAGCCACCAAACTAGATAAGATGGATGAAGCAATGAAGTGCAGACCGACAGGAACCGGATGTAGGTCTCTCCTGAGAGACACAGCCAGAATACAGCAAATACATAGGCGAATGCCAGCAGCAAACCACTGAACTGAGAATGGGACCCCTGTTGAAGGAATCTTAGAAAGTACTGAAAGAGCTTGAAGGGGCTTGAGACCCCATATGAACAACAATACAACAATGCCAACCAACCAGAGCTTCCAGGGATTAAGCCACTACCCAAAGATTATACATGGACTGACCCTGGGCTCCAACTGCATAGGTAGCGATGAATAGCCTAGTAAGAGCACCAGTGGAAGGGGAAGCCCTTGGTCCAGCCAAGACTGGACCCCCATTGAAAGTGATTGTTGGGGGGAGGGCGTTAATGTGGGGAGGATGAGGAGATCACCCATAGAGAAGGGGAGGGGGAGGGGTTAGGAGGATGTTGGCCAGGAAACTGTGAAAGTTAATATCAATTGAAATGTAAAGAAGAAATACCCAATTTAATAAAGATGAAAAAATGGGGTACAGAGCTGAACAAAGAATTCTAAGCTGAGGAACACGGACTTCCTGAGAAGTATCTAAAGAAATGCTAAACATCCTCAGTCATCAGGGAAATGCAAATCAAAAGAACCCTGAGAATCCACTTCTCACCAGTCAGAGTGGCTGAGCTAAAATCTCAGGTGACAACAGATGCTGGGGAGGATGTGGAGAAAAAGGAACACTCCTCCATTGTTGGTGGGATTGCAAACTGGCACAAGGACTCTGGAAATCTGTCTGGAGATTCCTCAGAAAATCCGCCACTCTATTCTTTGAGGACCCAGCTATACCTCTCTTGGGCATATACCCAAAAAATGCTCCAACATGCAACAAAGCCACATGCTGCACTGTGTTCATAGTAGCCTGATGTATAATAGCCAGAAGCTGTAATGCCCTTCAACAGAAACCAGATGGCCAGAAAGAACCCAGATTCCCTTCAACAGAGGAATGGAGACAAAAAAATGTGATACATCTACACAATGGATTACTACTCAGCTATCAAAAACAATAACTTCATGAATGTCATAGGCAAATGGATTGAACAAGAAAATACCATCCTGAGTGAGGTAACCCGATCACAGGAAAACACACATGGTATGTACTCACTGATAAGTGGATATTAGCCCAGAAGCTCGAATCACCCAGGATACAATACGCAGAGTACATGAAGTTCAAGAACAAGCATGACCAAAATGTAGATGCTTCACTCCTTCTCAAAAAGGGGAACAAAAATATTCATAGGAGAGAATATGGAGGCAAAGTTTGGAGCAGTGACTGATGGATTGAAAGAGCGTACCCCTAAACGGGGAGCCCCGTCTCTCGCTCCAATCGCGGGGTGGGGTGCCCCCAGGAATCAAGAGTAGCCGGTCTTGATGTAACAGCAAGAGGTAGCTTTTATTAAAGAGATCCCGGGTCGACTCGGGGATCCCGGGTCGACTCGTATCTCACACAGGAGACAGAGGAATCGACCCCGAGCTTCCAAACTCGGGAGTTTATATAGGGGAGGTTAGGGGCATTCGAGCAGTTACACATGATTGGTCATTTCAAATGGTGCACAGTTACTTTCGGCGCGAAATTACATCAGCAAGGAGTACGTGCTCTCTAGCAGCTCAGCAGCGCAGGTAGGGTGGCTCATCTCACTCAGGGGGGTGACTCACTTCTGGGGAGTGAAGGAAGGGGAGGGGGTGGCTACGGATGGTCAGTGTCCTTGGGGCTGATAGCTGGTTTGGCAAGTCCCATCTCTGGCTCTCCCTCAGGCACGTCCGGCCCTGCACAACCGGACTCTGACAATGAGTAACCTTTTAAAACTCTAGTTCTACAGGATCAGCCATTCAGAACTTGGCCTTCATGTGCCATATATACATATGTGTGTGTGTGTGTGTGTGTGTGTGTGTGTGTACATATATATATATATATGTATATATATGTATATATATATATATGTATATATATATTCACCAAAACTAGATATGATTGATGAAGCTAAGAAGTGACTGCTGACAGCATCTGGATATAGATGTTTTCTGGGAGACACAGCCAGAATATGGCAAATACATAGGCGAATTCCAGCAGCAAACCACTGAACTGAGAACGGGACCCCTGTTGAAGGAATCAGAGAAAGACTGGAAGAGCTTGAAGGGGCTTGACCCCATAAGAACAACAATGCCAACCAATCAGAGCTTCCAGAGACTAAGCCATTACCCAAGACTATACATGGACTGACCCTGGGCTCCGACCTCATAGGTAGCAATGAATAGCTTAGTAAGTGCACCAGTGGAAGGGAAAGCCCTTGGTCCTGCGGAGACTGAACCCCCATTGAACGGGATTGTTGGGGGGAAGGTGGTAATGGGGGGAGGATGGGGAGGGGAACAGCCATAGAGCAGGGTGGGATGGAATAGGGGCTTATGTCTGGGACACCTGGAAAGGGAATAACATTTGAAATGTAAATAGAAAATAAATATCCAATAAAAATTTTTACTAAGTGAAACAACAACAACAACAGCAGCAGCAGCAGCAGCAGCAGTAGAAGCAGCAGCAACAACCAAACTTCCTATAGCAGTTATCATTTGGTAAAAACTATTCTAAATCTTTTTCATGCATATTATAAACTCATTTAATTGTCATAATTTTGTGAGGCAGACAACATTATAATCTCTATGTTATAGCTGAAAGATAAGGAATTGAGAAACTAAATAAAATATCCAGAATAGTGCAGCCATGAAATGTTAGAGACTTAATTCAAAACTTTCTGTGTTGGGGCTGTTTTGCTGCTGGCTCAGTACTCTGACTGTTCTTCCAGAGATTCTATAACCTGATGCAGATAAACTAGCATTTAAAAAAGATGTTTCCAAATGCAAATAGTTAACAAAGAAGAATTATACATAACTTTGGAAAAATTCTAAAAAATAATTTCCATGCTTCTCCTTATTCTCATCTTTTTCCTCTTCCTTCCGTCCCTCTCTCCCTCTCTTCCTCCTGCTCTGTCCTTCCCTTTTTCCTTTTCTTTCCCCACTCTCTCATGTACTCTTGTAATGATAAAACCAAGTAACTAATCAATAGGTTGTGGTAAATCTTTCTGATTCTAACTTACTACTCATTTATCAAATTGACTCATATCCATCCTTGCAGGTCAAACAAATATATGTTTATAGCCTACCACTCAATGCCTTTTTCAATAAATGTTTGAGTCTTTTCTTATTAGAATTTTCTTGTCATATTTTATTCTGTTAAAATAGCGTATTGTGTAATCTATACTCATTGGTGTTTGGTATTTACATGGTGCCATGCATTCACTGTCATTATGTACTTCCAGAACAATATCTTCCCCATGAAAGGAAATCCACATTAACAGTCATTCACATTGCTCCTTTTCCTCAACACCTAGAGAACATTACTCTGCTTTTTGCATCTATGAATTTATCTATTATGAATATTTTATATAAATAGAATCATAAACCATTTGAGGCTTTATGTCTGGGTCAAGGTACATCCATGTTACATTCTGTGTTACTTTTTGATTTTTCTATTATTAAACAGCATTCCATTATACAGACACATCAAATTTTGTTTGTTAGTCCAGCAGTTGATTGACATTTGCAGTATTTCCATCTTTTGGTTATTAAAAATAATGCTTTTATGACCATAAGTGAGTTTTCATTTTTGCATATTTTCAGTTCTTTTCTACATAAACAAAATTCTTGAGTAGCTGGATAATGTGGTAATTTTATGTTTAATATAATGAGAAAAGCTAGACTGCTTTGAATGGGAGAATTGCATTTTCCATTCCTTTCAGCAAAATATTTGGGTTGTAATTTGTCTAAGTCCTCAACATCATCTATTATTTACCTTATAAAAAAGTATATAGCTTTAAGTTTGAAATACACTGAACACTACTGTTAATATGGTTGAGTTGCTTTTATTTTGCTTGCTAGCCCTTTCTACAACTATGAAACACTAGTTCATATTTTACCAATTTGAAATCACATCACCAATTTTTTTTATGTTGCAGACATTCTTTATATCTTCTGGAATTTTAAAAAATTAAATATAAAATGTCTTTTTTGTGAGCTGTCTTTTCATTTTTAAATAATTTCTTTTGGTGATAAATGTTTTTAAATTTTATGACATTAATTGCTTTTCTTTCTTGAAATTTTTATTTCATGTCTAAGAAACTGTCAAATACAGGATCACAAAGTATTACCCATATTTCTATTAGAATTTTCATAGTTTGTTGCTTTTATATTTAGGTATTTGATTTACTTTCTTTAAAAAAAAAAAAACCAACACTGCCATCTCCTTTACTTAAAAAAATATGGATTCTGAACATTTTCATATGCAAGTGTAACAGTTTGAATGAACACCATATTTTACTCGTATTAAAAAAATCAAGGGGTTGGGGATTTAGCTCAGTGGTAGAGCGCTTGCCTAGCAAGCGCAAGGCCCTGGGTTCGGTCCCCAGCTCCGAAAAAAAGAAAAAAGAAAAAGAAAAAAAAATCAAAATCTGTCATACTCCTTTGACCAAGTCAGTAAGAAATGTTTGATAAAGTTCAGAAAGAAACACTCTCTTGATAGGGAAGTGGCAAAATTCTGCAAGAGTATATGGGACTTGAAATATTGTTGGGCTCATTTTTGGAAAACAATTCTTGCTATTTGTTTCTTTTGTAAAATGTCATAAAAATTAAAAAGGAAAATGCTGTGATCCCTTGTTCACAAGTATCTTAATTTAATTCTGTAGAGTTTTAGGAATTAAGGATCTGAATATGGATTTTTGTAAACTATAATGCCTATCTATGTCTTGGAATGTTAAGTACCACAAAAGAATTCATAATCTCACCTGGAGACAATGCCAATATAGACTACACTCTTGCTTTAAACCCATTTCTGATATATAAAGGTCTATATATTTCTCTAAGAAGTTATTCAGCTTTTCTTTGTTTTTGTTTTTCTAAGACAGAGTCTCACTATGTAGTTCTTGCTGTCCTGGATTTCACTACATAGACCAGGCTGACCTCAGGTTTAGACATCCATCTGACACCTGAAGGGTTTGGATCAAAGGTGTGAACCACTGAGATCAGCTCAAGAACCCTTCTTAAAAATCAGAATCCTCTAATCCCAGCACTGGGAGGCAAAGGCAGGCTGATCTCTGCGTTCACAGCTGGCCTGATCTACATAGTGGGTTTCATGTAAACCAGAGTTACATAGCCAGACTCTATCTCAATGCAAAAACTAAGGAAAACCCCAACAAAAACTTAATTCTGAATACATGACTAACAGTACATGCACTTTTGCTGACGACAAAGTTTTCCTCTTCAAGAGTCAGAGGTTAGACCTCTGAAGGTAGATGTTAACCGAATTTAAAATGAACACAAAGTTGTATTTGGATGTCTTCCAAACACGGTACAAATGCAACACATAAAACCTTCCCTAACTTCATTATTTTTGCAAAGTATTGCTAGTTGCCCAGGCTGGCTTCAACCTTCTAAACAAGTTAGCTCAGTCTGGAGTAGCTGTAATTACAACCATGTAAAACTGTGTCCGGCTCTAATTTTTCATCTATGCCAATAATATATTTTCTAAGAGACTATTTAGTAATTGTTTTCAAGCGTTATTTTTCATTTTTGAAGTACAATAAGCATCAAATATAAAATATATAAAAAACCCCAAGATGATGAGTACAGATGTTTTCTTTCAAATAGTTACATAACATCACTCTATTAACCCCTATACACACTGGACTAGGCAGAGAAATATAACAGTTACAATTAGAATTGCTTTGTGTAGATGAAGGTAAGGCTCTAAGTTCTTCTGTCCATGAATATTTTTTTCTAGCAGAGTTCATTGACTCATGAGGACAGAAGTAACACTTTATTTCCAGATTCTGTATTTTAAACCATCTGTATAATGTGTGTATTCTTTAGTCTCTCCTGATAATTGTAACTTTGTGATAAATTGAAGAAAGAAAATGGGAGTTCCATTCACAATAAATGCTCGAGGAAATTAGAGAAACCTTGCAATTTTAAATAAGTTTTACACTCAATTGCTTTATTTTTGCAAAACACAAAATGACTTCATAGTATTAAAAAGAGTGCATTAAATTTAGAGATTGTTGTAGATGATATTGCTCTTTTAACATTAAAAATTTAAAGCATGAATACAGGATATAGTTGACTAAGGTATTCTCTAAAGCCTTATATCTCTATTGTTTATTCCCACATACTTTATTTTACTTCATTTCATCATATCTGAAGTTATCTTATCTTTATTTTAAGTTTGTTAGTTGCTGGTATATAAAGATGCTAGCCATTTTTGCATATTTATCTTGAACCATTAAGTGCACTTTTTTGTTTGCACTAGTATTGTTTTGTGTGGATTATACAAATAAACCCTCCAATATAAAGTAAGGATGTGTCAATCCCACTTAGAAGGGGGAACAAAATAACTAAGGGAGGCAGAAAAACTGAGGAGGGTGAGAGGTGATGGGGAGGGGTAAAGGGCGACAGGATCAGGTATGGGGGGAAGACAGGAGAGAAGCCCAGAGGTTCAGGAGAATGAACGGAAATATGCAGCTATGGGGGGAGGGGAAATTTCCAAAGACCTGGAATGTGAGAGGCTTTCAGGACACACTGGGCCTGACCTTAGTTGAAATGTACAACAGTGGAGAGAAGGAACCTGAAGAGACCACCTCCAGTAGATAGATCAACCTACCTTCAATTTTTTCAAACCAGAATTGTTCCTGTCTAAAAGACATGCAGGGACAAAAACGGAGCAGAGACTGAAACAAAGGCTATCCAGTGATCTCCAGTGACTGGCCCAACTTGGGATCCATCACATGGGCCGGCACCATCTCTGACACTATTATTGATGCCATGTTATGCTTGGAAACCGGAACCTAGCATGGCTGACCTCTGAGAGCCCCTACCAGCAGCTGACTGAGACAGATGCAGATACTTAGAGCCGACCCTTTGACTGAACCCCGGAGACCCTTATGGAAAAGTTAGGGGAAGGATTGAAGGAGTTGAAGGGGATGGTGGCCCCACAGGAAGAACATCAGTGTCAAATAACCCTGACCCAGGAGCTCCCAGAGACTAAGCCACCAACCAAACAATATACATGGGCTGGTCTATGCCCCTGGCACATACGTAGCAGAGGACTGCCTTGTCTGTCCTCAGTGGGAGAGGATGTGCCTAATCCTGTCAGGATTTGATGCTCCAGGGTGGGGGGATTTGGGAGTAGGGTGGGGTAAGATGGGGGTGGGTGGATAGAGGGGCACCCTCTCAAAAGCAAGGATAGGAGAAGGATAGGATTAAGTACTCTGGGAGGGGGACTGGGAAGACGAGAAACACTTAGAATGTAAATAAATAATTTTAAAAAAGAGTAATTGAGAAATCAGAAATAAATGGGAGAAATACAAACACGTTTAAAAATTGGAAGATAATGTGAAAAAGTCCTGCTATGACGTTATAAATTTTATAATTCCATAGAAGTGCACACATAAAATAATTAACGTGTTAGTTCTATAAAGGAGCACTAATGTAGGCGTTTTCTTCGGGTCGTCAGCATTATTCTTATAAAACGGCAGGTGGCGCAAGAGACCAATGTAAAATTAGAACAGCAGCAAGCTAGGCTTTATGGATTTGCTTTTTTTTTTTTTTTTTTTTTAGTAAAATTGTTTTTTTCAAAGAAAATGCTAGTTATAAGCAATATACTTTCCAAATTTTCAGATGATACTTTTATTACTCTTAAATACATGTATGTGTTTACGCACTATCATTTACTTTTCTGATCAGTATTTCTTTAATTCATGTTATACAATGATACTGTTTTAGCCACTGGAAACATAGCAATGAATAACACAAATAACAGCTGCTGCCCTTGCGAAGAGGAATTCATTATCCTCCTCTACTTCGTTTTCTCCCCTTCACTTAAGGACTTTGGAGACTCACATTGCACATCTCTTTCTCTGACACTGTTTGGATGGCTAGCATTTTGTAGTGTCTCTGGACTCAGGCACTATTTTTCACAACCTGAAGATGTACCCATATTGAAATCTTGGAAATATTTAAACCTAAATAACATACTATGTGATTTATATCAGCTCCTAGACATATGGGAGCTGATATGGTGGGAGCACCAGGCATGCATTTAAAATCCTGTAGTCAGAAGCACTTATCATAAACCTATACAGTAGGTTTTAGGTAAGTAGCTGTTCAGTAAGTAATAATGTTTGTAATTTTGGTATCACACAATCCTGAACTAAGTATAATTACTGTTCCTGTATATCAATCCATTCTTTAATAACACAAATGGTGGTATTCTTTCTGTTCAGAGTAACCATTCCCTTGACCTGTGCTTTTTTTTTTAATGTTTATTCTTGAGAATTTCATATCTATCCTCAATTTCACCTTCCAATTCTCCCCAAATCCTGAGACTACAACAACCATACCCATATCATTTCTTTTTCTTTTTCTTTAAATTACTTTTATTTTTTACAGTCCAGTCATTATTTCCCCTCCCAGTCCACTCTCCCTACAGTTCCCCATCCCATTCTCCCTATCTCCAAGAGAATGTCCTCATCACCTCCCACCCCTCCACCCATGCCAAGCCTCTGCATTCCCTGGGGCCTCAAGTCTCTAGAGGGTTAGCAGTCTTCTGCTATATGTGTGTTGGGACCCTTGACCCAGCTACTGTATGCTGCCTGGTTGGTGACTCAGTGAGTCTGAGAGATTTCAGGTGTCCAGGTTAGTTGAGACTGCTGGTCTTCCTATGCGGTTACCCTCCTCCTCAGCTTCTTCCAGCCTTTCCTAATTCAAGCACAGGGATTCTTGACTTCATTCCTTGTTGGGTATAAAGTATCTGCCTCTGTCTCAGTCAGTTGCTTGTTGGGCCTCTTGGAGGACAGCCATGCTAGGCTTCTGCCTCCCCTTGATCTGGTTTCCAATTGGGGCCTGTCACTGGACCTCCTTTCCCTCAGTCTCTTCTCCATCTTTGTCCCTGCAGTTCTTTCAGCAGGAACAACTCCGGGTCAAAGAGTTTGACTGTGGGATGGCAACTCCATCCTTCCACTCGATGCCCTGCCTTTCTACTGAAGGTGGACTCTACAAGTTCCCTTTCCCCATGGTAGAGCATTTCATCTAAGGCCCCTCCCTTTGAGTCCTGAGAGTCTCTCACCTCCCAAGTCTCTGGTACATTCTAGAGAGCTATATAGATATATAAATATATAAATATAATTTTAAAATTTAATATCTAACATTCATTTCTACTATATATATATATCTTTCCTTATTTAACATATTTAATCTAATTTCTTGCAAATACTTAAATTTGTTATGGATTAACTATTTATATTCTCAGGAATATGTATAATGAGATTTGATTCTCTATGTAATGATAATGTAATGATTCTGAAAGATAGATGATTTGATAGATAATCAAATTATGAAAATGTTACTTTATGAATGACACTACTCTTTTTAAAATATTTTAATTCTTGTTTAATTTTTATTTTCTTTTTTTTTTTGCAAGTTAAATACAGCTAAATTGCAAACAGGTTCAACCAAGATATTTTATCTCACCTTCCTAGTGGAGTCTTCTTTTCTTATCTAACTACTGACCAGGCTATAGATGGTATAGGGGGAGGCTTTCTTAGGTAGCAGCATCCTGAGGCTGTTTCAAGTGTCAGGAACAAGAAGATGTTTTCATGCATGTGCCCATTCATATTTACTTGGATCATGAATCTGAGCCCCTGGACTGAGGGTGAACTAGAGAATCAGACAGTCTAAGGGAGGAAAAAGTAAGCCATCTCTTTGCTATAACATTCTAAGCAAAAATTTTAGAATTTCATTCTGGTTTCCTTGCCATTTATTCTTGGTGACTCATATATCTGATGCCTGATGCTGGCAGAGGTGGCCAGGTCTTCGGCTGGCAAACTTGCAATTCAGTTTGTGTTTGTGTCTTCATAAAACATTAAGGCCTCTGAAGGCCTTGAGAGATCAGTTACCATTTCCAAGGTAAACTTGAACAGACTGCCTTATATTACACAGACATTTACAGTCTTATAGTATTTTTATATATTTTTGCATACGAGTCAAACATTTATGATACTTATGCTTGCAGTTGAAGACTCAGAATACATTTTAGAGGAAGAAGTGCTATTTGAAATAAGAAGCCCAAGGCTTTGTCCTGGGTTGAAAGCCAGAATTCACCTGTATCTGAAACCCAAGGACAAGTAGATGTGAGGAAATAAGCATCCCCTATGCAAAGCCTGAATGGGACATCTCCAAGGTATTATTAGTGTTCTTGTAAAATGCCAGGGTACTAGTTTGTTGTCTTCTTTAGGCCTACTTTTAATAAAGATTCAACCTTTCCCCTAGCCCACCACCCAACAGAGGTGGTAGAAGAGATATGGGGGAGGTGGACTTGTTCAGCAACCTGTTCAGTAGAGTTCTTAGGGGGTGAGCTCAATCTTCTTTGGCAGCAGTTCAGTCTTGTGGCAAACACAAAATTCGACTCAGCAGCTGCAAACCAGTCCTCTAGGAAGGCAAACAACAGACATGAACCAGTAGCTGTAGTTCAATCCTGAAAGAACACAAAGCTCTCCATGTGAGATGAAGCCTGGGAAGCAGCAAACTGCCTCAGGGACCTCATAAGCAGTTCTTGGAGGAGGTTCTCTTAATGGCTATGGTGTCACAAGTTGAACTCACCAACTTTATGTAAGGTGAACCAATACATGCCTGTCATTAGCAATGAAGTGTGAAGCAGAACAAACCAAACTAATGCTCAGTGCTCCTCTCCCACTGTCTATCAGGCGATATTTATACTCCCTCACAGGTCCTTCCATGTGTTTGATGTATCAAGCATCTTTTCAATTGTATGCCCCAGCAAAACATCATTTGACATAACTAACTTTCCAAAGAACTAGAAGTTTCCATTTCAGTCTTCAATGCCAGATTGTTAGTATATTCAGGTTTCTATATCAGAATGCCACACAGATTAGGGTGGCTAATAAACAATAGATATTTATTTTTTTGTAGCTTTGGAGGATGTGGAATGTAAATATATAACCATTTATTAGTTAATATCACATTTAATATTTTATTCTTGTTCTCTCATCCATTTTCTTTTGACTCTTTCAATCTACCAAGTTATTTTCCAAATACATTTTTATAGTAAAATCTTTTTTAAACTTGAGATAACATTTCAGAACATTATCTCTCATATGCTTTAAATTATAGTCAGACTTCTGTATCAAGTTTTATTATATAAGTTACAGAGGCCACTTCCAGTAGATAGGCACAGACTCTAGATGAGGGATGAGGCCACCCACCCATCTCAAAAACTTTAACCTGTAATTGTTGCTGTCTAAAGGAAATGCAGGGACAAAGAGTGGAGTAGAGACTGAAGGAAAGGCCATCTAAACACCATCCCACCTAGAAATCCATTCCATTTGCTGACACCAAACCCCAGCACTATTGCTGATGCCAAGAAGTGCTTGGTTATTCAGAGCCTGCCCCACATGTGGCCCATGTATATATACAGCCACCAAAACTAGATAAAATTGATGAAGCTTAGAAGGATGCTGACAGGAACCGGATATAGCATCTCTCCTCAGAGGACACAGCCGGAGCGTGACAAATACGGAGGCAAATGCTAGCAGCAAACTATTGAACTGAGAACGAACGGTATCTCCATTGTAGGAATTGGGGAAAGAATTAAAAGAGCTGAAGGGGCTTGCAACCCCATAAGAACAACAATGTCAACCAACCAGAGCTTACAGGGACTAAGCCACTACCCAAAGACTATACATGGACTGACCCATGACTCCAGCTGCATATGTAGCAGAGGATTGCCCCTTGGGCACCAATGGTAGGAGAAGCCCTTGGTCTTGCCAAGGTTGGACCCCCAGTGTAGAGGAATGTTCGGGAAGGGGAGAGAAGGGGGGTAGATGGGGAGCAGAATACCTTTATAGAAGAAGGGAAAGGGATAGGATAGAGGGCTTTTGTCAGGGAAACCAGGAAAGGGAATAGCATTTAAAAGGTAAATTAAAAAAACCCAATTTAAAAAAAAAAAAAAGTGCTTGCTGACAGAAGCGTGGTATAGCTGTTCCGAGAGGCTCTGTCAGTACCTGACTAATACAGATACAGATACTCGCAGCCAATACTTGAACTGAGCCTGGGGATCCCAAATGGAAGATTTAGGGGAAGGACTGAAGGAGGTGAAGGGAATTGTAACTCCATAGGAAGAACAACAATATCAACTAACTGGATCCCCCTCGAGCTCCCAGAGACTAAACCAACCGAAGAGTATATACATGGGTGGGTCCATGGCTCTAGCTACATGTGTAGCAGAGGGTTGCCTTATCTGACATCAATGGGAGGGAGGCCCTTGGTCCTGTGGAGGCCTGATGCCCCAGCATAGATGTATGCTAGAGCAGTGAGTGGGAGAGGATAGGCGCATGGGAGAGCACCTTCTTAGAGGCAAAGGGAATGGAGATGGGAGAGAGAATTTGCATAGGGGAGACCAGAAAGGGGAGCAACATTTGAAATGTAAATAAATAAAATAACCAATTAAAAAAAAAAACCTAAGCGAGTGCCAACCTTTTCCTAATTGTTTTCCTTATATCTAGTCCTTTTTTTTTCCCACTGAGGCCAAAGTCATCCTTATAACAGCTTCTTAGTATGTACAACACTGTAATCCATGGATCTTCTGGTAATTTGTTCACATTATTGACACAGAATTGTACCCATATGGTCATATTTCTACCACTCTTATCATTTAATTTCAATATCTCTATAAAAGATATATTTGTTTATTCTCAGATATTTTGTTTTATTCCTTCAACATTACTTCAAATCCAGTAGCCCCAATTCATTTCTACTTCTTTTATTTAAATTCTGTTTGTTTAGGCCTAATCTTCAAGTTGAACTTGAAGCACTCTCACTTTTGATTCTTCAGAGTTATTATTATAATTTTGATGGTAAATTATGCACTCTTAGTTCTTTCATATGTTCATAATCACCTATTCCATTTCTATTATTTGACTCAGCATATTTTGTCAATGCCAATATTTTGCCAAGAACTTACAAAATTTTTCCACCCAAGGTATACCCTCTGGAAAATAAGTGAAAATTTCTCTTCCTCTGCATTTTTTTCTGATTACCAACAAATATAAACAGGCCCCTCACTGATTGATCAAACTTTTGAGAATAAATTCCAGGTTAAAACATAGAAGAGAAATCTTGCAGTGTGGTTCCAATAAATATTTTAGATAAGGCACAAAAATTGGTCATACCAGAAAAATGATATGTGATTTTATTGCAATTGAAAACTTGGGATCTATGTGAGAATAAATTTTCTAAAACATTAAACAGGAGTTGGAACATTTCTCAGTCAATGAAGAGCTTGTGATACAAGCCTAAAAGATCTCAATTTTTCCCCCAGAACTCATGAAAAAAATCCCAAATTGTAGTGTTGTGTACTTGTAAACCCACAATTGGGGAAGTCAGAGGACTCCAGGGACTTGTTGACCAGCCAGCCTAGTCTAATTTGTAAGATACATGCCAATGTGAGACCCTATATCAAAGAACATGGTAGACAGCCCCTGAGGGAATCATTCAATGTTTATGTCATTTGCCCTCATTTGACAGAAGCAAAACATAAAGAGAGAAAGCAGTAAGAGATAGGCAACACACCATATTGATTTTTAAAAGTGATCTATATCATTAGCCGTTACGGAAATGTAAATACTACTTTGAGAATTCATCTTACCCCAGCTAAAATGGTTATCATCAACAAAACAAATGCAAAAGATATTGGCTAAGATGTGGAGGAAAAGGAACCATTATTTGTTGTTGGTAGAAAGGAAACTTGATAACGTTATTACAGAAATCATTTAGATACACTATACTTACAATTTCACTTTTTTTCCCTTCTCCATTCAACTCATCCAATCTCCCCACCAATAGCATTTCCATAGTACCAGTATACACTGAAATTGGAAATATAGTCAAAGGACTTTGTATTTTATCACAAAGATTCTTGCACATCCATGTTTGCTGCCCCTGTGTTCACAATGCCTTATAATGATAGATAGTGCAAATGTGGTTTATATATAAAGTGAAATTTTATTTGTTTGTAAAAAGAAATGAAATGACAAGATTTACATGAAAGTGAATGGACTCAGAAAATATTTGAGGTAACCCAGGCTCAAAAAGACAAATGTCATGTAATCTCTCCTATGAAGATCTTAGCTTGAAGTGTTCAGATTTTTGTGTTTGTATTAGAGTGAGTATCTCAAAGCCAATACCCAGAAAAGGAACCATGAGATAGTGAGAGTTAGAGGAGATGTTTTGAGGAGGGCAGCAAAACACAAATAATATCAAAGTAGAGAGTGCTGATACTAAGAATGTCAAGGTTTAAAGGAGATGAGTATGGTTATAAGAGAAAGGTAGGAGCTGGGAAGAGAGTTAAGAGAAATATAAACACCCAAGCCAATCAAAAACCCTTTGTCTACAATGGTGTACCACCTGGAAGACAAGCTAAGGCAACGGTGGCATAAAGCTTGTGGAAGTGACTAAACAATAGTTGATTTGACATAAGGCCCTAACAGTGTTTGTCTGACCAAGAAACTGATATTAGAAAGCCCGGGAGTCAAGGGGGGAAACCAAATAGTACTATTATTTTTTTTAATGTTGTGATAAAATGACTACTAATGATATTTTGCTATACTCATAGATTAGTAGTGCCTGGTTCAGTCATCATCGGATAAGCTTCCACCTGCAGATGATTGGAACAAATACAGAGACCCACAGCCAGGCAATATGCAGAGAGTGAGAGACCTTAGAGCACTCGGTTCTAAATGGGATATCTCCATCAAATCTCACTACTAAGGCTTAGGAAACCTGAATAAGAGGAGGATGCAAAAATGTATAGCATCCAGAGGAAATGGAACACTCAAAAAAAAAAAAAGCACTTCTAAATCAACAGGAGGAAACCTCATATGAAATCACAGGGACTGAAACAATTCACAGGGCCTTCATGGGTCTAGACCAGATCCTTGGAGCTTATATTATGGTTTTCAGTTTAGTGCTTTTATTGTATTCTTGAATGTGTAAATGAATGGGTTCCTGATGCCTCTGCCATCTCCTGGGCTATTTTCATGTATATATATGCTTCAAATATACGACTTTAACACAAACATTAAATATATATAATGAATAGATGAATGAATAAATGAATGAATGAAAATCTAGTCACCATGGTAAAGGTTAACAACCAAATTATCATTTATGTCTGCTGAGAGAGGGAAGATCAGGCTTCTCCAATGGGATGACATTAGGTATATCAACCACTCCAGAGCAGGCCTCATGTTCAGTAGTAGCTAGCCAACATATAATGGACTCCACAGTCTTTCTAGTGTTTTTATTTGGTTATAGATTGCAGGGTTTTTGTTATTGTTGTTGTTGTTGTTGTTGTTGATGATGATGATGATGGTGATGATCTATTTGGTGGCATTTTGTTTTATTTTCTTGGTTTTGATGTTCTATTGGGTTTTTGTATGTTTTTATTTTGGAGAAAGAACTTAAAGTTGGTGGGTAGGGAAGGGAAATTATATGGAAAGACATTGGAGAGGGAAAGAATATGATCTACATACATTTAAATTTAAGGTCAAAATTGTTTTAAATAATAAAAATATAAGAAAAAAGAAAACTAGTTCCAATTGGAAAAAAGCTGGGTGGATTAAAAAGCATATATAATAAGCCTACTACTTTATAAGCTAATTAAAAAATTCCAATAATTAAAACAATGATGATAGAAGTACCCTATGTTGGTGGAAATGATGTTCCCAGAAGTCATACATTTTAAAATGAAAAGTCTATTACCAGGTTTAAGATGCCTCCCTTAATTACTGGCCAGGCAGCTCCCAGAAGCTCTCCAAACAATGCCAGCTATTGTCATTTCTCTTTGTCGCCCTCCAGAATGAGATGTTAGAACCATATTGCTGAAGACACTACTCACTTGGAGTAAGATGCATAGAAATTAGGCTGGAAGCTTCCTCCCTGCTGGCTAGCATTAATAGTGCCAGATGGTTCTATGCAGGCTGCTGTGGAAGAACATTCATCAACAACCTTATCCACCTGTGAACCCTGTGTGCCACAGTGGCAATCAGCCAGGAAATAAGAAATATATCCACAGATGCAATTTGTAGCATGACAGCACGGAAATAACTAATCGGCTTTCTGAAAGTCCCTAACAAATTCATGTTTGTTATCATAAACTGCCTATGGCTGAGAGGAGTCCACAAGGAAGAATTTACTACTGACATTTCACTAAAGGAGCAACTAGTCAAAATGCCTTCTGGATATGTGTGTTCACATTCATAGGACAATGCCGTTCTTAGCCTCAACCATAGATGCTTCTTTTGGCAGAGAGCCACAGTTAATACAGAAACTCATAGCTTTTCAAAATGTAGAAAATAAGTGACCGTTTAGTGCTTAGGCCCAAAATGGTACATCTATAGGACCTGCCCTACCCCCAGGGCACAGGAAAAATAGCAGAAAGGGAGTCAGAAAAATTTAAAAGCCAGAAGACTGGGATAGTGCAGCTGCTTATTTAGTAAAATATCCTATGCCCAGTTTGCTCCTAGGGAATGTACTAACCTTAACAAATGAAGTGAACAATGTAAGAACAGAGATGAGCCTTGGATTTGAGGCTCACCACATACCTACCTACAGTTCACTTTGTGTTGTCTATAATTCATCATCACTCACCTTACATAATAGATCAACACTCCACCCATACTTCTCACTTTCCCTCCATCATGGCATTCTTTGTATTCTTTACTTCCTGGAAACATTATTCCTCTCTTCTTTTGGGTTTTTCTCATTCTCATCTTAAGTTTTAAGACATACCTGAACTCAACTCCTACTACCTTATTTATATTCCCTTAACTCTGGGAAGGGTAATATGGCACCAACAGTTGCACAGAAAACAAGCACATAAATGCTAACTGAATTCTTGCTCTTCCAGTGGAATTTAAGATCTAATCTATATGTCTTGGACTAAGTTAGCCAATGTTTATATTATTATAATCATCAGTGAAAACAACCATCTGCTTCAAATATACTATTTTAATACAAACATTAAATAAGCTATCTTTCCCATTTCTCCCCACATTTTATCTGTCTTTTTCTATAGACATAGATGCATTCACTCAACTCTGTCTTCTTCGAGTCATGGTAGAATTTCAGAATCTAGGAGTCTCTGTAATTAAGGAAGTAACTGGAGCATTGTTCCTTGTCATAGCCACCTTTATCTATATACCTAGAAGAACCAGATACTTTAAATATGTAAGAGAATGGTCATTTGAAATGGAGTTTCACCGTTTGAAATTGGAATAATAATAATATGCAATGACTTTTGTCAGGATTTCCTAGTCAATAAGTCACCATGGGCGTGTTATCTTCTTATAAAGGGAACAGGGAGATTGAAGAAGAAACGGGAGGATGGTGAGTTGGAGGTTTCGTGTTCCATGGTACCTGGGTAATTTTTAATCTGATGATGGTACTAAGGAAACATACCTTGCTTCACCTTCAGGCTGTTCTTTCCCCAGTGGTCAGCTGTCTCCAAACTCACATCATCTTTAAGTATATTCTGACTAACTAGAAAAGGGAAGCTAAAAATAGCCAAGCTCAAAGTACTGCTAAGTTACCACAGACAAATCACCTTGAACATGACTAAATCCCTCAAAATAACAGATACATTTAATGAGCTTGATTAAATCAATAAGCACTTGATGCATACATACATATAACACTGTACCACACAGGCTTGTATCATTGTTACATATTATTTGTTTTTAATGTTTAAAACGATGGGAATGATAATTCCTTTTATTTTACTGGCTAATGATTTTATCAAGCAATTATATTGATTGTATTCTATAAGTATACACAATTTTAAAATAGTTATTTAAATATAAGCATCATTTTATTAGAAGAAATAAAACTCTGAATTCTTATTATTCTACAATTTCCCCTTACCACTCAATCATGTGTTTCTTCTCTTTCTCTTCTTCCCTAGGAAGTTCTTTACACACTCCCAAAATTTTCTATCTAACTTGTACGTTTTTCATTGTGAGCTGACAATGTTGATACTTTACTATAAAAATTAGCAATCTCAGCAGCAGCTACTTTCACTACTTCAAGTTTTCTTTTTGAATTTTTCAGTGCCTCTACAATGGTAACTAATCAACTCAACTTTCAAAGAGCCCTAATATGCCCCATCATGAATTAAACTACTCTCAAGATGAAATGTTTTCTTTTGATTTAGAAAATTGGCTTCCCCTCAAGCTAAGCTCCTGGAAAACCTCCTATGCTCATTGCCACATTTTGCTTCACACCACCTTTGAATTTACTGCAATTTGAAAATTCTAATATGTTTTGTTTCAATTTTGATATGAGCACTGAATTTACATCTTCCCCTCTTCTCTTCCTTCACCAACTCCTCCCATATCTTGTTCCCCGTTTCTTCTCAAATGTGTGGCCTCTTAGTCTTTATTATTTTGACATGTATATACATATACATTTTAAAATGAAACTAGTTAAGTTCATTTATGATTATGCATGTGTGTGTACTTACAGTTGATCACTTGGGAGTGTATTACTTGTTAGAGGGCTCATCTCTGGAAAAGACTGATTTTCCCTCTCTTAACAACCATTTGTTTCTCATATCTCTTCACCTATGGCTGGTGCCTTGTGAGATTTCCCTCATCCATACTGGCATGTTAACAGGTACTGACTTGTTAAGGAGACCAAGTTGTTGAGATTTCATGGGTTCAGCTTCTCTATCAGATATCGAAGGCACTTTGTTTCAGTACCTGTCCTGGTCACCTGGCACTTAAATTACAGTCTTCTTCTATATTTCTGAGCCTTCCATATAGGAGTTAAGTTATGATATATATATATATATATATATATATATATATATATATATACCAAGTGGAGTTGGGTACTCCACAGTCAGTTACTGGGTACCTTTTAAGCAGTTGTGGCTTTCTGTAATGTTCTTCATTAGCTGCAAGAATACGTTTCCTTGAAAGGTGAGAGCTATCCTTAACTGTGAATATAAGGGTTGCTATTTCGAATGTAGTTAGAAATTATACTAATTTAGGAAAGTGCCAGTAATACATTCTTCTCTAGGAACCTTAGTGTCATCATGCACAGGTAGGCTAGGCTTAGTATTTCTCTCCTATTGACCAGGACTTAACCCTTATTAAATGTTGGGTCGCCATTGCACTTTTCAGACTATCTTGTCGTGCCAATTTTTGTTGTGGTTGAAAGGCATCACAACTCGGTAAGACTATTTTCTGGTTTCTCCCTTGACTGTTTGCTAGTATCCTTCTGATGGTATCAGAGCTAGTCCTCAGGAATGATGCTTCAAGTTTTGTTCCAGATCGCTTCCTTACTTCCTATTGCCAGTGCATATGATATCTTAAGCAAGGGTGTATTACCTTCAAATTCTAAAGACTACAGTAGTTTTAAGAGGGGTTTCTCTTCTTGCCCCCGATATTTTCTTAATATATTGGCTAGCACTCATATAAGGAATGGGTTCTATCAAGTTCTTCAATTACTGCAAAATTTGCTACAGACTTGCAAGTTTTTTGTTTCACAAACTTTTTCTTATCCCCTATGCTTCTTAAGATTCTTTCTTCAGTGCTTTCTATGACTACATTAAATTTGCTCTAATTTTACTCTATCAGAGATTCTCCTGTTTCATGAGCTGCCTCACATGTAATTGTCTACTACATATTAGATATCTTCAAGGTGCTCTCTTTAAGCTGGTGCCCTTATCACTTTAAATGTTCTTGTTATTTCAAATTCTCTAAAGGCCGAATTGTCATTTTCTGTGTGGATAACTTTTCACTCGAGTGTATTTCTAAGTTTATGTATATTCTGAAGTAATATCAAATATATATATATATATATTTGACATGTATATACATATATATATATCCCTAATTAAACTCATGCTAATTTATGAATAGTCACTGGACCTCATCTTGTATCCTGTATGAAAGTAAATGACACCATATCAATTATAAATGAACAGACCTCTCCATTATCCCTGCTCATGTCTAATCAACTGGGATTCCTACAAATTTCAGATTGCAAATATTTATAGAAATGGGTTTTTGTGTTCATTTCCATTATTATTGGCCTGCCTTTTATGTGGACTAATATAGCTTCCTTTCTCTTTATTACCTGCCTATGAGCTTTTATTTTAAATCTCTTGACTGCATAGAAGCCAGAAGAGGCTATAAAAATGTACACCTAACTTGCCTCTATATAAAGCATTTTCAATTTTTTCATTGTCCATAGGGTGATATATTTACAACAGTATCGTTGGGAGGTTAGCACACAAAATAGTACTTAAAGTTTCAAATTCTTCTTCAAGTTTTTCTTAAGAAAACTTCATAAATGGAAAAGGAAATGGTTCTGCTTATAACTTCTAAATAGAGCTAAGTAGAAAATACTCATCTTTCTTAATTTTATAAAATTTGTAACGTGACATGTACCCCCCCTCCACATCCACTTTGTAGTTATGTCTTTAACAAGCATAAGCATTGAGGTGTAGCTTTTTATACACTGATATACATGCATATAGGTGTGCATACAAACTACACTTTTATTTTTATTTTTTTAATTTATTTTACTTTTTAGCTCCAGATTTATCTCCTCTGAGTCCACCCTCTGATGGTTCCATATCCCATACCACAGCCTCCTGACTCTTTTCCCAATGGCGATGTCCCCACTCATCCACCCCCCATCCCCAACCTCTAAACTCCCTGGAGCCTCCAGTCTCTTGAAGGTTAGGTGCATCTTCTCTGACTGAAGCTCAAAACACACATTGTAACTCACACAGTAATAGTGGGAAACGTCAACACCCCATTCTCATTAATGGATAGGTATTGAAACAGAAACTAAACAGAGACACAGTGAAAATAATAGAAGTTGTGAACAGCACATTTTTCTATCTTGAAATAAAAACTTGGAAAATGTATGCTGTCACAACTGCAGTGCTTCATAGACACAACTGCCTTGATGTTTCTAGAGAATACTGACTCTTTTTTTTTGTTGTTGTTGTTTTTACTTTTCCCATGCCTTCTTCGGGAATGAACCATGAGCTTTGGGATGTGGTGTGAATGTCATGCAAATGTCTTATTTAGGGCTGAACATTCATCATCTTTTATTACCTACATCTTAACTAGTTGTTGACCACAATTCCAGTGAAAGGCAACACATCCAAGAGTATATGGGCAGTATAAATAGGGTTTGATGGGTTTGAAAATCATAAAACAGAAAGAGAATATACATGTGGGTGGGTAGAGAACATATGGTGGATATGAAAGGAGTTGGAGGGAGTAAATATGATCATTTTATGAAATTCTCAAGGAACTAATAAAAATAAAAAATCCTCAGAAAATATGAAGCATGCTACATGCTTAGTAGTTCACAACATTTTTGTTTTTGGTTTTTTTTTCCTCTTCTACTTAGTTTCATCTCATTTCTGCTTATTTTTAATACCTCCTATTTGGTCAATTTTATTTATTTTTCCTTTTTTAATTTGTTTATTTACTTTACATCCCAACTGCTGCCAAATCCTGGTTCCTCTCCCATACTTATTTCCCCCATCCTCTTCTCCTCTGAGAGGGTTGAGGACTCCTGGGTACTCCCCTACCCTGGCACATCAAGTCTCTGCAGGGGGTTAGGTGCATCCATTCCAACTGAAGTCACACAAACCAGCCCAGCTAGACGAACATATTCCAGAGACAGGCAACAACTTTAGAGATAGCCCCTACTCCAGTCATTCAAGACCCATGTGAAGACCAAGTTGCACATCTGCTACATATGTACAGGTGGGCCTGGGTCCAGCCCATGTGTTCTCTTTAGTTGGTGGTTTAGTCTCTGAGAGCTTTTCTGTGGAGTTACTGTCACATTAGGAGTCCTCAATCCTTCCCTCAACACTTCCATAAAGGTACTCAAGCTCTAATCATTGTTTGGCTGTGTGTCTCTGCATCCATCTGAGTCATGCACTGTGTGGATCTTCTCAGAGGATAGCCTTGCTAGGTCTTCTGTCTGCAAGCATAAGAGAGTATCATTTATAGTGAGCATCAGGAATTGGTGCTTGCACATGAAGTGAGTTGTTAGTTGGGTTGGTTATTGTTTGGCTATTCCCAAAGTCCTTGATCAATCTATGGTCCCAGCATTTCTTGTAGACAGAAAAAAATTGGGGTTGAAAGTTTTGTTGGTGGGTTGGTGTCCCCACCACTCCACTGGAGTTCCTGCTTGGCTATAGGAGGTGGGTTTTCAGGTTCTATATCTCCACTGCTCTGAGTTTCAGCTAAAGTCACTCACATTGATTCTTGGAAGCCTTCTAAATCCCAAGCCTCTGGCATGCCCTCAAGATGTCCCTCATGCCTACCAGTTGCAGATTTTCATTCATTCTCATGGTCATCTGGCTATCTCTCCTGTCTCTCCCCACATCTGATCCTGTAAACCCCATTCCTCTCCCCATCTCCTCTCCCACCCAGTTCCCTCTCTCCATCTGCCTCCTACAACTATTTTACTCCCCATTCTAAGTAAGATTTAAGCATCCTCACTTGGGCTTCCCTTCTCGTTTAGCTTCTTTGGATCTGTGGAATGTAACCTGGTACCTATGTTTTATTTCTAATATCCACTTATAAGTGACTACATATCATGTATGTCTTTCTGAGTCTCTATTACTGCACTCAGAATGATATTCTCAAGTTCTATCCATTTGCCTGAAAAATGCATGATTTCTTTTGTTTTTAGTGACTGAGTAGTATTCCATTGTGTAGATGTAACACATTTTCTTTACCCATTCTTCACTTGAGAGACATCTTAGTTTTTTCCAGTTTCTGGCTATTATGAATAAAAGTGCTATGAACATAGTTGAGCAAGTGTCCCTAATGGTATAGTGGGGCATCTTTTGGGTATATGTCCAGGCATGGTATGGCTGTGTATTGAGGTAGAACTATTTCCATTTCTAAGAAACTACCAAGTTGATTTCTGCAGTGGTTGTAAAAGTTTTCACTCCAACCAGCCATGGAGAAGTGTTCTCCCTGCTCAACATCTTTTCCAGACTGTGCTGTCACTTGAGATTTTGACCTAAGCTATTCTGACTGGTATAAGATGACATCTCAGAGTTGTTTTGATTTGCATTTCCCTGATGCAGCCTTGACTAATGTCTACACTTAACTTACACCTCTCAAAAACCAGTGGAACCAAAAAAAAAACAAAACAAACAAACAAACAAAAAAAACCAGTGGATACTCTTTTAGTTTTGTTTTGCTTGAAATCATTACATTTGGAATTGTTTCCAATTCTTGATTTGTGACTCATATTTAGATTTTAACTTTATATCCTTTCTCAATCTACACACTTGCCTAGTAACCTGATCCATGACGATTACTTCAATTTTCCCTTGTATTTTAATCATGTTATCTAAATAATTTCACGACACTTATTTCTTTTCAGAGTATGCATATATTTTGAAGGCCTTCTAAGACTCTCGAAGTCAACATGTTTGACCCAGACTAACTGTTATCTCAATGCTGGTGAATTTTACTTTTTTTCTAGTTGGTTGCAATAGCATTTATCCTATTTCCTAAGCTCCAAATCTCAGTTGATCTTAATGTCTTCCTTTCCTTCATCCCTCCACCATATCCGATAAATCACAAGTTCTATTGATTTTTATCTCATAAATGTTCCAGAATTTAATTGCTTCATTCTGATTTTGCTAAAGCTATGCTCCTTCACGACCGAAAAATTTCATGCCTAGTGAAATAACATAAACTCTAAGATCTCTATGTATCTAATAGTCTCTAATCCATCTTTTTTTCTGACAGAGTGCCCTTTCTATTTGAAACTGTCTACATGACTCAAACATTTTCACTAACTATGTACGGCTAAAAAAAGAATTATGGAAATGTATGATTTCTACTTGCATGCCCAAAGCAAAGATCACTGACAAAATTGATGTGCTCTTCATAGAGAAGCTCAACATGGCCTTAAAATCATGTTTACATAGTTTTCTAAGAAGCAAACTACTAACTGATCATAACTGAAAAGCAAGCTAACCTTTAATTCAATATTAAGCTCAGAAATAATAATAAAATTTATCCTGCCTATAAACCTAGCCTACTAAAGATCAGACCTTCTGATGATCTAAGGAAGTGTACCTCAAGTCATTTTCTGCCAACAAAATTTAGACTATAATTTTTCAAGTCTTACTGACACCTGGTGGCTGTAACTAAACAATCTGCAATAAACAACATACAACAAGAATACTTGCTCCACTATGTTCATAGCAGTCTTATTTATAGTAGTCAGAAGCTGGAAAGAATTCAGATTCCTTTAACAGAGGAATGGATACAGAATGTGGTACATTTACATAATGAAGTACTACTCAACTATTACAAACAATGACTTCATGAAAATTTTAGGCATATGGATGGAACTTGAAAATATCATGCTGAGTGAGGTAACCCAAACACAAAAAAAGCACACATGGTATGCACTCATTGATAAGTGGATATTAGCCTCCTTTGTATTAAGGGAATACTCATAACACAAATCATAGATCGTTTGAAATTCAAGAAGAAAGACCACACTAAAGTGTGGATGTTACAGTCCTACTCAGAAGTGGGGAAGAAAATAAGCTCAGGAGGTAGAGATAGAGAGGGATCTGGGAGGGAAAGTGGTAGGGGAGGGAAAAGGGGGGGCTGGTTTAGACGCAGAAGGAGATGGAGAGAAGTACATAGGGTCAGGTACCTGAAAGGAGGAGAGTAACAGTAGGGGAGGAGTAACTGGGGGTAATCACTAGAAAGTCACAGATGCAAGGGACCCAAGAGGTTCCCAGGACACAACAGGGAGGACGACATTTGCTGAAATACCCAACAAAGGGAAGAGAGAACCTGTAAACACCATATCCAGTGGGTAGGCACAGCTCCCGTTTGAGGAGTGGGGCCACCCCCCCTCAAAATATTAATCCAGAGTTCTTCCGTCAAAGGAAATGCAGGGACAAAACTGGAGCAGAGACTGAAGGAAAGGCCATCCAGAGACTGACTGACCTAGGGATCCATCCCATCTTTAGACACCAAAACTTAGACACTATTGCTGATGCCAAGAAGAGCTTGTTGACAGGAGCATGGTATAGCTGTCTCCTGAGAGGCTCTGCCAGAGCCTGACCAATACAGACGTAGATGCAAGAATCCAAACATTAGACTGAGCATGGGTACCCCAATGGAGAAGTAAGGGCAAGTACTGAAGGAGCTGAAGGGGCTTGCAACTCCATAGGAAGAAAAACAATATTGACAAACTAGACACTCCAAAGTTCCCAGGGACTAAACCACCAACCAAAGAGTACATGTGGGGTGACCCATGACTCCATTTGAATGTGTAGCAGAGGCTTGCCTTATTGGGCATCACTGGGATGGGATCTCCTTGGTCCTGTGAAGGCTCAATGACCCAGGGTAGGGAAATGCTAGGGCTCTGGGACAGGAGTGGGTAGGCAGTTGGGGTAGCAACATCATAGAGGCAGGTGGTAGAAGGATGTGATAGGGGGTTTGTGGAGGGGAAACTGGGAAGGGGGATAACATTTGAAATGTCAATAAATAAAATAACCAATAAAAATGAAAAAATAATTTCCAACAAAATGTGGTTGTTTGTAGTTTATAAAATACATCATATTCTCTCATATTTCTGACCATATATTTTAAGAAAACAATCCTTAGTTACAATACCTGCTTCCATGGCTGAAGTGGCCTGTAGGTTCCCAGGGAATATAAGCTGGAATTGGAAGCTTGGAAAAAGCAATGTGTAGGGAGAATGATTCACTGGAGATTGGAGTTGGGGGGGGTGGGGAATAGGAGCTCAGCAGATGGTGTGCTGCACAGCTTGAAGTGAGACTGGTGGAATAGATTTGAAGGAGCTGAGAAAGGGATGAAGATCTGCAGTTAGACTACCTGCTTTCCTGCCATGAGACTATGTTCTCATTATGATCGCTAGACCAAGGACTTGAAATGCTAGGGGATGAACTAACTGCTCTGCACATGCAAGAAGTGGCTCATCTTGAATGAAAACAATTCAGATTCAAAGTAAGAGGTATGCATTGTGCAGTGCATCCCGATCTCAATAACGTTTCGGCATTACAGTCTTTAGTCATTAATAGGAGTCTAGAAACACTTTATTTCATTATAAGAATGAATACTTAAGAGAAGGAAGGAAGTAAAAAGGAGAAAGAAAAGAAAGATGGGAGAGATAGGGATAGAATGAAGAAGAGAAAGATCATTTTTAATTAATTAGTTAATTTATTTATTTTGATCATTACATGATTTTTTGTTTTGCTCCCCTTATCTGTTCCCTCTCCCAGAGCTCTTCACCCCATCCCCATCCCCTTCACCTCTCAGTGGGTGGCCTATCCCCCTTCCCTGGGGCATCAAGTCTGTGTGCAAATTAGGCAATCCTCTCCCCACTGAGGCCAGATAAATCAGTCCTTTGCCCACATATATGCTAGGGGCTATAGAAGGTGGCTTAGTCCATGGGAGCTCCCAGGGGTCCAAGTTATTTGACACTGTTGTTCTTCCTATAGGGTTGCCATCCACTTCAACTCCTTCCTTCCCCTAACTCTTCCCTAGGGTTCCTGACCCCCTGTACTGATCTACATTTGCCTCAGTAAGCTGTTGGGGCCTCTCAGGTGCCATGCAAGACACCTGCCTGCAAGCACAACATAACATCCTAATAGTGTCAGGGTTTGGTGTCCAACAATGGGATGAATTCCAAGTTTGGCTGGTCACTGGTCAGCCATTCCTTCAGTATCTGCTCCAATTTGTGTCCCCGTGTCTTTTAGACCGGAAAAATTCTGAGTCAATTTTTTAAATGTGGGTTGGTGTTCCCATCCCTCCACCTAGGTATTATCTCCTGGGGATGGTCTCTTCAGGTTCCATCTTCACACTGTTAGGCATTTCTGCTTAAGGGCCTGGGGCCCTCTCATCCCAGGTCTCATGGACTTAGAAGTTCCTTAACCCACCTCCTACCCCCGAAAGCTGCTTATTTCTATTCATTTTCTTGGCTCTCTGGGCTTTTCTCCTGTCTGCCCTCCTATACCTGATCCTGCCCCCATTTCCCCTTCCCCCTCTGCTCTCTTACCCATATCCCTTAGTCCTTCTGGCTTCCCTTCAAAGTGGGATTGAAGCATCCTCACTTGGGCTTTCTTGTTTAAAATCTTAGGGTGGGTGGGGGTACATCATGGGCATTTTGTACTTTTTGGCTACTATCCAGTTATCAGTATTAACAATTTGTCATTTTGTAACCTCACTCACAATGATATTTTCTAATTCCATGTAGCCTGAAAAAGTCATGATTTTTAATACCTGAATCGTATTTCATTATGCAAATGAACCAGATTTTTCTGTATCCATTCGTCAGTTAGGGGACATCTGGGTTGCTTCTAGTGTCTGGCTATTATGAATAAGGCTACTAAGAACATAGTGGTATAAATGTCATTTTGGTATGGTGGAGGATCTTTTGGGTATGTACCCAGGAATGGTATAGCCGGGTCTTCAGGGAGAACTATTTCCAGTTTTCTGAGGAACATCCAGATAGATTTCCAGAGTGGTTGTATAAGATTGCAATCCCACCAGCTATGGAAATAGTCTCAAAAACATTGGCAAAAAAGAAAATGTTCTGAACAGAATATTAATGGCTCAGGCTCTAAGAGCAACAGTTGATAAATGGGACGTCTTGAAACTAAAAAGCTTCTGTAATGGCAAGAACACTTAATAAGACAAAGTGGCAGCCTAAAGATTAAGAAAAGATCTTCACTAACCCTACATCCGATAGAGGGCTAACATCTAAACTGTATAAAAAAACTCAACAAGTTAGACTCAAAAAAAACCCAAATAACTTATGGAATACAGAGCTAAACAGAGAATTCTCAACAGAGGAATATCAAATGGCTGAAAAGCACTTAAAGAAATGTTCAAAATTCTTAATCATCAGGGAAATGCGAATCAAAACAGCCCTGAGATTGTACCTTACACCAATCAGAATGACTAATATCAAAATCTCAAGTACAGCACATTCTGACCAGGATGTGGAGAGGGGAAAAGACAGATCTTTAACAAGATTAGTGGGTTTCATTAAGATGGAGCATCAAGCAAACTGTCCACAAGATCAGAAAACTTCATTTGTTTAGAAGAGTGCTTTTCCATGATTGGTATAAAAGGGTGTATAGCACTTTAGCAATACTAGTTCATAGACGTACTAATTAATAATTCTTTTCTAAAACATCAGAATGTTTTGATTCATTTTTATGAATGCCACTTATGCTTCCATTAAAAACCACATTTTAATAAAGATACATATGACTGAAACAAACTCAGATACCCACAGCTAAATGTTCGATGTAGGTCTTGGGGGTATAGGATTCTTATGGAAGAGCTGGGGAAGGATTGAAGGTCCTAAATGGGGTAGGAACTCCAAAGGAAGACCAACAGAGTCAACTAACCTGGATTTCTGGGAGCTCTCGGTGACTAAACTACCAACCAAAGAGCATGAATGGGCTGGACCTAGGCTCCTTGCACATGTGTAGCGGATGTGCAACTCAGTCTCGATTTATGTCCCCTAACATCTGGAGCAGGGTAAGGGTCATCCCTAAAGCTGTTACCTGTCTGTGGAATCTGTTCCCCAACAAGGCTGCCTTGTCTGCCCTCCCTGGGAAAGGATGCACCTATTCCTGCAGAAACTTGATGTACTAGGGTGAGGAATACTGAGGATACCCACTCCCTTTCAGAGGATATGGGGCAAGGGACTCTGGGAGGGGTGGCTGGGAGGGGGACAGTGATCAGGTTGTAAACACAGAGAAAGAAAGAGATAGATAGATAGATAGATAGATAGATAGATAGATAGATAGATAGATAGATAGATAGAGAACAAAGCAAAACAAAAAGATACATAGATACAATAGAGAATTGTTTATGTTTCTAAAGTGAATAACAGATAGTTATAATTTAGCAATATTTATAAAAAGGCTACAGGTATCTACTTTAAAAACAATTTCCAGGGTTGGGGATTTAGCTCAGTGGTAGAGCACTTGCCTAGCAAGCTCAAGGCCCTGGGTTCGGTCCTCAGCTCCGAAAAAAAGAAAAAAAAAAGAAACAGTTTTCAAATTTTCATCTATAGGTTTATGTGCATAGAATTTAATAATGTATGCACAATGATTTTTAGTAAAGCATTACTTGGAATTTGAAAAGTACCCTGGAAATATCCTAGAAATCTTCATTATGTTGGTTGGATAAATTACAGCACATACATATGACATGTAGCCTTTTCAAAAAGGACTCACCCCAAATGTGTTCAAATATGAAACTCTCACTAACATAGTATAATAAATTAAAATTAAAATACTATCAACTGCAGGTTTAACATGATTAATATATTTAAGCAAAAGAGCAATGATGCTTATAAAATATGAAAATGCACAGAGGCTCTCAAACTTTGTAGTATCAACTCCTGTATAAATTTCTGAGACTGATAGTTAATTCATTATTTTCTCATGTATTATGTTCCAACTGATTTGCCTTTCTTCTTCCCTCCCAGTACCCCCTACTCAGACCCCATCCCCTTCTACTCCTCTTCCTTCCTTTTCAGAAAAGTTCAGGGATATCAACCAAACCTGGCATACCAAGTTGCAATAATACTAGGCACTTCCCCTCATATTAAGGCAGGACAATGCAATCCAGTAAGAGGAAAATGGCCCCCAAAGTAGGCAAAAGAATCAGGGACAGCCCCCACCACTGTTAGGAGTCCCACAGGAAGACCATGCTATATAGCCATAACATATAAGCAGAGGGTAGGTTAGTCCCACACAGTCTGCTTCATTGTTTTCTCAGTCTCTGTGAGCTACTATGAGCCCAGGTTAGTTGATTCTGTGGATTTTCTTGTGGTGTCCCTGAGCCCTCAAATTTCTTCCCTGTCTTTCTTACGTGTCCCCCCAAGATCTGCCTAATGTTTTGCTGTGTGTCTCTGCATCTACATCAATCAGTTGCTGGATGAAGCCTCTCTGGTGATGAGTATACTAGGTTCCCATCTACGAATAGAGCAGAATATCATTATGAATCATATCATTGACTGTTTGTTTTTGTTTTTGCCAGTCTCGTTGGGTTCTGTTCTAGGTCTCTTGGATATGCAACCTCTGGTTTCCCATCCCTCTAGAGCAGGAAGGTGTCAGAGTGGGCTATCTATTGAGCATGGGTCTCAAGCTGGGTATTGATCGAGGGTGGTTGGTCACTCCGACCGTTTATACAAAAAACTTTTACTGCAACATATTTTTGTAGCAGTGGGAAAAAGCTTCTGTAGGTTCAATTTTGTGACCGTTGGTCTCCAATCCCTCCCTCAAAATCTTGCCTGGTTATAAAGAGATGGCTCTTCAACTTCTATATCCCTCTACTTTTCTAGAAGTCTTAGTTAGGGGTCATCCTTGTAGATTCCTGGGAGTTTCCATTGCTCTAGGTTTCTAGCTCATCCATGATGTTCCCCTCCAATTCTGGTTGTCTCTCCCTCCATCTTCTTACCTTATCTCTCCTGTTTTCATCCGGACCTATCACCATACCAACTAGGATATCTACTCTATTTCCTTTTCCCAGAGATATCAATGCATCCTCCTTTGAGCCCTCATGGGGTCTGTGGATGGCAGAATGATTCTCTTTTATTTTATAGATAATATCTATTTATAAGTAAGCACATACTCTGTCTTTCTGGGTCTGGGTTACCAGGATGATGTTTTTTCCTAGTCCTATCTACTAGGCTGAAAATTTCATGATGTCATTTTGGTTTTTACTATAGAGTAATACTACGTTGCATAATGTGCCATATTTTCTTTATCTATTCTTTGGTTGAGAAATATCTAGGTTGTTTATAGTTTCTGGCTATTATAAATAAAGCTGCTGTAACATAGTTGAGCAAGTGTACTTGTAGTAGAATGGAATGTCCTTTGAGTATATACCCAGTGGTATAGCTGGGTCTTGATGTAGGTTGATTCCCAGTTTTGTGAGAAACTGCCATTTAGATTTCCAATGCAACTATACAAGTTTGTACTTCCACCAGCAATGGAGAAATGTTCCCTTTACTTCACATCCTCAACAGCTACAGCAGCTACTTAGCCATTCTGACTGGTGTAAGATAGAAATTCATGTCCTTTTAATTTGCATTATCCTGATAACCAAGGAGGTTGAACATTTTTTAAGTGCTTCTCAGCCATTCAAGATTCCTCTGTTGAAATAATATCCATTATAAAGTGACAATTTTTAAAGTTAAGAATGCTGCTTAGCACAGGGACCCTGATGGAGGACTTAGAGGAAGGACCAAAGGAGCTGAAGGGATTTGCAATACCATAGGAAAAGCAACAATATCAACCAACGGGAACTTCAGAGCTCCCAGTGACTAAACCACCAACCGAAGAGTACACATGGACAGACCCATGGCTCCAGCTGCATATGTAGCAGAGGATGGCCTTATCTGGCATCAATGGGAGGAGAGGTCCTTGGCCCTCTGGTGGCTCAATGCCCCAAAGGAGGGGAATGCCAGGGCAGGATAGTGAGGCAAGAGTGGGGTTGGGGTAGGGAAGCACCCTCACAGAGGCAGGGAAGGGAGATGGTCAAGGGAGTTTGCAGAGGGGAAGCTGTGAAGAGGGATAATATTTGAAATGTAAATAAATAAAATAACCAATAAATTATTAAAAAAGAATGCTGCTTAATATGCATCAGCAACTGAACAAAAGTATGACATTAAAAAAAAAAAAAGATTCCTCTCTTGAGAAATCCCTGCTTAGATCTGTATGTATCCCCTTTTTAAATTGTGTTACTTGTTTTGTTGGTTTCTAACTTCCTGAGCTCTTTATATATTTTGGATATTAGCCCACAGTCTGATGTAGCACTGGTATCCCATTTCATCCTTTGCCTTACAGAAGCTTTTCAGCTTCATGAGATCCCATTTATTAATTGTTGATCTTCTCTGTCAGTGTGTTAAAGGGTATTCCTCACTGTCTCTTAAAGGATCACTGTATCTGGTTTTATGTTGAGGTCTTTGATTCACTTGGACTTGAGTTTTGATCAGGGAGATAAATATGGGTCTATTTGCATTCTTCTTCATACCAAAATCAATTTTGACCAGCAACATTTGTTGAAGATGCTGTCTTTTTCCTATTGTTTCCATATTTCTGGCTTCTTTGTCATGACCATAAGTGTGAGGATTTACATCTGGATCTACAGTTTGATTCCATTGAACAACCTGTCTGTATGCCAATACCATGAGGTTTTTATTACTATAGCCCTGTAGTTGGAGATCTGGGATGGAGATCTCCAACTCTGGAAGTTCTTTTATTGTACAAGATTGTTTTAGCTATCCTGGGTTTATTGGTTTTTTCCCATATGTAATTGAATATTGTACTTTCAACATTGTAAAGAATTAAGTTGGAATTTTGATGGGGATTGCATTCAATCTGTAGATCGCTTTTGGTAAAATGGCCATTTTTACTATATTAATCCTGCCAATCCATGAGCATGGAAGGTCTTTCCATCTTCTAATATCTTCATCATTTTCTCTCTTTAGTGATGTAAAGTTTTTGTCATACAGATCATTTACTTGCTTAGTTAGAGTCACAGCAAGGTATTTTATATACTTTATGATGATGGTGAAGGACATTATTTCCCTGATATTTTTATTGGCCTAATTATCATTTATATATGAGCCTGACAAAGATTCTAATGTAATGTTTTACCTCTTCATACTTAATATGTTAGATATTAGAAGGAAGAATATTTACTTATAGTTTATTGAAATTAATAAATAACATGCTATATTAAAATTATAACAATTATAAATATATTAACAATTATATTTAATGTCAGGTTCAGTAAAAGACAGTGCTTTTAATAGGTTGGGGTATGTCCTTTGGTCTGAAGCATATGGAAAAATATCTGCTTTATTCAGATAAGTCATTTGAAAAATTTTATGAACCATTGAGGGTATACTTCCCTGACACCACATTAAACTTGACAAGTGATAATTTCTTGAAAAATTAGGTTTCTGATTGGAATTTGTAGCTACATTAATAATTTATTTGGATTCTGTTTCATTTTGTTACATTTTATTAAAATATGTTGATTCTGATTTTAGAATATATTTTTACCATAGAATAGTGTAACAATGTAGGTTCTTTGAAATATATTGGCTAACTGAACTATTCATTCATGTTACTCATTTCATTGTACAATATAAAAATATCATTTTCCTATTATCACCTTGGAATTCAGTGAAAAAAAGTACTAAAAAACTATCAAGTTTTTAGAATTCTAATTTTAGTCAGATTTTCAAATGTTTATTATTGCAGAAGAATGATATTTATTGTTCTCTTAGAAATGATAGACTCGTTTTATTCATTCTCAGTGAAAATACCTATTAAATTCTAATTTTGAACAAGCATAATTTGTCAGCTGTTCTTTCATGTTATCATGTTATTTACTCAGTAAAGGAACTACTTCATATGTTAACTCAAACAAGTACTCTTCTTGAAGAGAATAATTTTGCTTTCACATTCAGCAGATTTACTTTATGAATATTTCTTCCTTTGTTACATATAATGTGAAAAGTATTTGTGTAAGGATTATAATTTAATATATTTTCAGATTTTTTAAAATTTCTTTTTAATTTGTTTTTAATTGAAATGAAATTGTTTCACTTTCTCTTCCCAGGAACATTATTTCCAAACCATTGCATGTCCCATCTAACTCTCAAATTTATAGGTTCTCTGTTTGATAAGTATCATTACTTATAAATATGTATGTGAATATACAAGTAGCTAACTATAACCTGCAAGTCTGTTTTTGAGATATATAGATATATAGATATATAGATATATAGATATAGATATATTTAGGGCTGATGATTTTGACTATAACCAATAAGGGGGTTTAATCTCCAGGATAGGCTAATTTCCTTCTCTTAGTAGCTATTAATTACCTGCAGAACTTTAGTCTATAGATAGGACCACATGAACTTTCCTCCTTTCCCATTAATATGTTCACTAATAATAACAAAAACATCTAAGGTAACATTCTATTCATGGTTTTCTTGTAAGTGGAGTATGATTATATACATATATAAAACAACAGGTGTCACTGCTTTGATTTAGGTTAAAGTATCAACAATTTTATCTGATATTTCTTCACATTTGACACACAAAACCAATGTATCAATAAATAAATGGACAAATTTTATTGTATATTATTACATATTATATTTACTCTATAATCTGATATGCTTACAAATTTTATTATATTATCTCTATAAGCTACATGTTTTTATAAAGATACTTTGAACATAGAGGACCATTTTCTTACTCCTTTAGAGGATCTCAGATCACATTGGGTAGGAGGATACTGCATATAAAATTTTATTTTAGTTTTATTGATTTTTTTATTTTAGGCTACATGAAACTTATATTTTATCATGTATCAGACTTGGTCATATAGTACAAAGTAAAATACAATAAATGATTTGTAAAAATATTCTTAAATGTTTATTTCAGAATCTAGTTTGATAAAACATTTTTTACCTTAGCCACGGATGCACATGTTTTTGCACACATAATTATTAAGTTTTACTTTCTGGGTGTAATAAACATCATAATCAAAACCACCTCTAGAATGGCAGAACCTGTTAGAAATTGAGATAATTTCAACTATGAGGATGGCCAAAGATAGGCGCCTAACATGACTGTCCTCTGAGAGTCTCTACCAGCAGCTGACTGAAACGGATGCAGACACTTAAAGCCAAGCATTGGACTGAAGTCGGGGACCCCTATGGAACAGTCAGAGGAAGTACTGAAAGAACTGAAAGGATTGGCAACCCCATAGGAAGAGCAACAGTATCAACTAACCTGACCCTTGTTAGCTCCCACAGACTGAGCCACCAACCAAAGAGCATACACAGGCTGGTCTGAGGACCCTGGCACATATGTTGTAGAGGACTGCCTTGTCTGGCCTCAGTGGGAGAGGATGCGCTTAATCCTGTAAAGACCTGATGCCTCAGGGGAGGGGGATATGTGTGTGTTTTGGGGGGTGAGGCAGGGGGCTGGATGCCTAACAGGTGGGTGGGGGAGCACCACCTCAGAAACAAAGTAGAGGAGGGGAGGACAAGGAAGGAAGCAACACTTAGAATGTAAATAAATAAAACGATTTAAAAATACCCCTAGAGAAGAAATGGTTTATTTGGATTATATGCCTAAGTTACACTTGCAAGCTACAGTCATCACTAGGAAACTCAGAGGAAATCTCAAGCAGAAACTAAAACAGAAAGCACTACAGGACACTTGTTTACTGGCATGATCTCTGACTTTTCTTAACAGCCCAGACATAACCTGCCCAAGCATGGTGCCACCCACAGTGTAGTAGGCCCTTCAAAATCAATCATTAATCAATATGTCCTCTTACTTACCTGGCCACAGGTCAATATAATCTGAGTAACTGTACAATGAGTTTCCCTCTCCCCAAATGACTCTAGGTTGTGTTAAATTGTCAGTAAAACTAACCAGCACAATCACTCAGTACCAAGTTTACTGAGTATTCTTCCCTATTATCTCTAGAATTTTCTTTCCACATTTCAACACCTATCTTCAAATTTTAGTCCTAATGCTGTTGGTACATTATCCATAAATACAATAGGCGATTTTGAGAAAATAATCAGCACTGAAGCACTTTACTTGGATGATGTATAAGTGGGTTGTTCATTGGTACCAAGTGGCAGCAAATTTCTTGCTATATTAACAAAATATTCAGATGTTCAAGTAGCAAAAACTGCTATAACATCACCAACAGAGAAAGTAACAACATTAATTTTGACTCAACAGTTTCTCAGGAGTACAAATATTTAAAAACATCATTTGATTTGATCAAATACAACTTGAGTAAATTACAAATTTTAGAGCACACTTCTATTTCTTTAAAACATGGATTTGATAGATAAATGTACCTGCACATGCAGATGATTTGCAGAATGGATATGCCATAGTACTGGCAAATGTGTTGTGTGAATAGTAACCGGCAGAAAACTGCAGAGATGAAAGAAAGACTTTGCAATGTATACTGTCTCACACTGGTTACATGTTGTAAATGTAAGATGTCACAATTTAGTATCTGGAAGACAGGCATATCCATAGGGGACTTTTAAGGCTATGTCGGCTTATTGCAAAGATATTAAAGATTATTTTGAATATGTTAATTGATGTAGGAATCCTAATGGTAGACTAGAAAATTCCATAGGCAGAGGATTCTAGACTCTATAGAACAGAAAAAGCAAATTGAATATTAATATGTACTAGAAAATTCCATAGGCAGAGGATTCTAGACTCTATAGAATGGAAAAAGCAAATTGAATATTAATATGTATTTATGACTCTCCTTTTCCATGTGCGGATGTTAGGTTATGTGATTGAGTGATTTAGTCTCCTGTATCCTTGACTTTCCAGCCATAGTGGACTGAATCTTGAAGTGTGAGATAACAGTATCATTTTCTTTCTAAAGTCTTCTATCAGAGTACTTAATGATATTGGTCACAAAACAAGCAGCTATATTTGTATCTATCCATTAATGTTAATTATAAAAGCATATTTAAAATGTAAAATGTACTTTATATGTTATTTTTATTTTCCATAACTTATTAGTTATAATTATATTGCTTCTGTAGTTTCTAGGAGCCTAATAATTTCCCCGAATTTTGTAAGTTTTGCCCCCCTTTCCACCATGTATTATTTTCTGTGCTAGGAATGGAGCCTAGGGTTTCTTTATACATGTTGTCTTAGGGTTTCCATTGTGTGAAGAGACATTCAGCTCAGAGCAACTCTTATTTTGTTTTTCTCCATCTTTATTAACTTGGGCATTTCTTATTTACATTTTGATTGTTACCCCCTTCCCGGTTTCCAGGCCAACATCCCCCTAACCCCTCCCCCTCCCCTTCTATATGGGTGTTCCCCTCCCCATCCTCCCCCCATTACCACCCTCCCCCCAACAATCACCTTCACTGGGGGTTCAGCCTTGGCAGGACCAAGGGCTTCCCCTTCCCCTGGTGCTCTTACTAGGCTATTCATTGCTACCTATGAGGTTGGAGCCCAGGTTCAGTCCATGTATAGTCTTTAGGTAGTGGCTTAGTCCCTGGAAGCTCTGGTTGCTTGGCATTGTTGTACATATGGGTTCTCAAGCCCCTTCAAGCTCTTCCAGTTCATTCCTCTGATTCCTTCAACGGGGGTTCCGTTCTCAGTTCAGTGGTTTGCTGCTGGCATTTGCCTATGTGTTTGCTGTAGTCTGGCTGTGTCTCTCAGGAGAGATCTACATCCGGTTCCTGTCAGCCTGCACTACTTTGCTTCATCCATCTTATCTAGTTTGGTGGCTGTATGTGTACGGGCCACATGTGGGGCAGGCTCTGAATGGGTGTTCCTTCTGCCTCTGTTCTACACTTTGCCTCCCTATTCCCTCCCAAGGGAAAGCAACTCTTATAAATAGGCAGGAGGAGCTGAGGGTTCTAATTCATCTGAAGGCTGCTAGGAGGAGGGCCTCAAAGCCTACCCACACAATGACATACTTCCTTCAACAAAGCTACACCTACTCCAAGAGGGTCACAACTCCTAATAGTGCCACTCCCTGCGTCTAGCATATTCAAACCACCACACATATTATCTAAATAATACCACAGAGCTTTCCCTCCATCCCCTGTACCTGTCCTTTTGCCTCAGAAATGATAATATTATTCTTCAACTTGGTAAGATCTAGAATCACATTAATAATAAATATCTGGACATATCTGTGTGAAATTTCATGGATTAGGATTATAGGTTGCACACACACACAAAAAGGAGGAACCATATTAGTGGTTCTTTCATTCTTGAATGTGGATACAGCGTGACTATCAACCTCCCACTTTTTTCCCTAATGAACTTGCTTTTGTTGAATATTTTGTATCAAAAATGTGAAGAGTAAATAATATAAGAAATTTGTGCAGATGCATGTGCCTATTGCTGTAATAAAATGTGCATATGGTTCTAAGAACTTTGGAATTAGTTTGTTGAAATGGGAACTAATTTGGAAATTTATACTAAAAATACTTTGAATACTGTGAAATAGTATTAATGGACTACTTTGGTAGAAGTTTAAAAGACCAGAATCCCAAGAGAAACATAGTGGAGATCAGACTCTTAAAGTTTCTGATGGTAGTACAGGCTATATCTATACTGGGATTAAAGGCCATTAAGATGATATTCTGAGAAATAACGTGGATTTACTCTGTCCCTGTATTGAGGACTTGAACGATGCTGCATTTAAACACAACAAGTTAATGTTTAGCAAAAGAAATTTCAAGGCAAGATAGCATTCAGGTTATGGCATGGTGATAGCTCACTATGCTTATACAAGTCTACAGTGAAAAGATACAACACAAGGCAGAAGAATATGAAAAATCTACAATTGTTTTCTAGAAAAGAGATTGATCAAATTGAAAGATTAATTAATTTTAAAGTTAAAGTTGAAGCCAAGGAACACGTGAAAAATGATGCTGTACTTTAATTAATAAAGATACATATCCTACTTTACACTGAGACAATAGAAACAGTGCCCTGAAGGCAAGACCCCATTGAGTTAAGGCTCTAGATTCAAATTAATTTGAAAGGTGAAAGTATAAAGTGAGTATACTGCAAAAGTTTTCTCCCTATGGAAAACAATTGTCTTGGAAAGTGGTTTTCCAAATTCACTTACCAGGCACATAGAAACTTCCATAGTTGTGCTCTAAGAGGCACGCCTACATACACCCTATACGGTACTGTTTTCACAGGTGTGAAATATACAAGATTAAAGTTGCTACGGAGTCTTCACTTTAGTTTTGGACACTGACCTAGTCCAGCCAATATGAACTTGTGATGGTTTATGTTGGTCGTCAACTTGACAGGATTTTCAATATCCTTGGAGACAAATGTCTGGGTTAATTGAGATTGAAATACCTTTTGTGGGTGATACCATTTTGTGGGCTGGGGTTCTAGATTTTATGGGGAAAAATAAAATGTTTGTTGAGCATGGGCATTCATTGCTCTCTGCTTTCTGATGTAATTTGGCCTTTCTATGATGAATTTTATCCTTCAGATTATAAGCACAAATAAACACTTATCCCATCAATTTACTTCTTGTCTTTGCAACAGAAAAGTAATTATAGCCTTGTAATTCCATTATTCCACTCCTTTCCTATACTCTTCTGTTTTCCTACCATTATACAGTTTGCACTGTGTTAATTTTTTTTGTTGTTGTTGTAAAAATTGTAGTATGCATAATTAAAAATGAATTATGTAACAGTATTGGACAACAAAATACTGAAATAAATGTTAATGATGGTCATTCTCCATTGTCATTATGATAGATTTAGAATCACCTGGAAGATGACAGCCCACCATCATAGGCATTCATTACATATATGAATATATTCAGAGGGTCAAGAATTTATTATGTTCTAAAGGTTGCAATCTCTTCAACACTCCGATGTAATGAGAAGAAAGGATTTAGTTAAGTGATACCAATGAGCTCAATGGGCCGTGAAATTGGATTGGTTGTCCAGTATTTTGGAGATCATATTAAACTATGCAATACTTAGAAATGTGACCAGTAAAGTGAACTTGGAAACCCAGGCATGTACACAAAAGAATCTTTGATTTGTATGACAATTTAAATATTAAGATTAGATGGGATTTCAAAACTGCTATTTTTTTGTTTTCAATTGTGTGTGGGTACATGCTGTTGCTCTGGTATGCATGTATAGGTCAGAGAACAACTTCTAAGAATAGGTTATCACTTAATTCCTTGTGTTTCCTGGGGAACAAGTCTGGGTAAAAAGGAACTCTACCTGCTTAACCATTTCACAGGCCCTAATTTGATATTCTGAAGTTCCTGTTACAACCAACTGTATAGTTAAAACTCCAATTGTTGTCATTATCATGGATAATGTTAGCAGAATGAAAAATATAAGGCACTATAGGAAAACACTATTTTAATAACTCAAGTAGTAGAATGTGGAGAAAAATTAAACTCAACAAAATAATTTCCTAAAAATCTTAAAGACTAAATACGTTCTGACTACACTAGATTCATAGTCATGTCATGAAAATCTATATTATATAATTTCTTTCTAGAAAAACAAATTTCTCTGTCCTCTAATAAAGAGCATATTTAAAATATATGTTGAGAAATTCATTACTAAATAATTTCATTGTCATTTTAATTATTGAATTTGAAGGTGTACTATTGATTGCTCAGTTTATCAAATAATGTCATAACAGTTAACATGCCTTTATTGCTTAAAGTAAGAAGAAAAAGTATAAGAGGATTGGGAATAGATAAATCAAAAGAGATTGGAAAATGTATGTTTTTAGGGCACTAAAAATGATGTTACAAAATATAATTCATGTGTAAAACTCTATCTGCCTTTTGGGGGAGCTTACACCAAAAACACTTTGGGATAGGATAGTGCTTTTTTTCCTTCCTAGGGAAACATGCGTATACTTCCTGGTACAATACTCCAACTGTGCTGGTGGGTAGAGGCCTCCCTCTTCTCTAGGTTGTTTTTGATCCTACCTGCATCCCATTAAGATCCAGTGCTGTCTTTTTTTCCACTGGATGGTTTTAGCTGCGTTGTCAAAGATCAAGTGACTATAGGCCTGTGGGTTTATTTCTCGGTCTTCAATTCTATTCCATTGATCTATCTGCCTGTCTCTGTACCAATACCATACAGTTTTTATCACTATTGCTGTACAGTATAGGTTGAGGACAGAGACGGTGATTCCTCCAGAAGGTTTTATTGTTGAGAATAGTTTTTGCTATCCTAGGTTTTTTTTTATACTATTCCAAATGAATGTGAGAATTGCTCTTTGTTTGTTTGTTTCTTTCTTTCTTTCTTTCTTTCTCTTTCTTTCTTTCTCTTTCTTTCTTCCTTTTTCTTACTTTCTGTCTGTCTGTCTTTCTTTATTTTTCATTTTGATTGAAGGTTTACTCGCAATAGCTAGGAAATAAAACCAGACAAATTATCATCAACTTAGAAATGGATAATGAAAATAGGATACATATATAATATAAAATATTACTCAGCTGTAAAGAAAACAGAAACAATAAAATTTTCCTAAAAAGGATGATATTAGAACCAATTATACACCATCATCAAAATCCAAAGAGATAACCACTGTATGTTATTTTGTGTAAAGGTTAGCTTTCTTTTTTTTCTCTTTTTTTAGTAAGCATTTTTTATTAGATATATTTCTTTAATTACATTTCAAATATTATTCCCTTTCCCAGTTTCCTATCCATAAGCCCCGAACCCCTCCCCATCCCCCACATGGGTATTCATCCCATCCATCTTCCTTACCACTCTCCCACATTCCTCTGCACTGTGGGTCCAACCTTGGCAGGACCAAAGGCTTCCCCTTCCACTGGTGCCCCAACAAGGCTATTCTCTGCTATATATGCAGTCAGATGCCCTGGGTCAGTCCATGTATAGTTTTTCGGTAGTAGTTTAGTCCCTGGCAGCTCTGGTTGGTTGGCAATGTTGTTCTTATGGGGTTGCAAGTTCCTTCAGCTCTTTCAGTCATTCCTCTAATTCCCACCAAGGGGGTCCTGTTCCCTGTTCAGTGGTTTGCTGCTAGCATTGACCTCTGTATTGGATATGCTTTGGATGTGTCTCTCAGGAGAGATCTATTTTTGGTCGCTTTCAGCATGCACTTTTTGGCTTCATCAATCTTACCTAGTTTTGGTGGCTGTATATATATGGGCCACATGTGGGGCAGTTCCTTCAGTCACTGCTCTAAACTTTGCTTCCATAACCCTACCTATGGATATTTTTCCCCTTTTAAGAAGGAGTGGGAGCATATGCATTTTGGTCATTGTTATTCTTGAGCTTCCTGTGGTCTGTGGATTGCATCTTGGGTAATTCAAATTTTGGGTTAAAATCCACTTATCAATGAGTACATACCAAGTGTGTTTTTCTATGATTGGGTTGCCTCACTCAGGATGATATTTTCTAGTTCATTTGCCCATGAATTTCATTAATTAATTGTTTTTGATAGCTGAGTAGTATTCCATTGTGTAAATATACCCATAACATTCCATTCCTCTGTTGAAGGGCATCTGTTCTTTCCAGTTTCTGGATTATTATAAAATAAGGCTACTATGAAATTAGTGGAAACGTAATGTCTTTGTTGTGTTGGAGCATCATTTGGTATATACTTGGGAGAGTATAACCAATTCCTCAGGTAGTGGAATGTCAATTTTCTGAGGAACCTCCAACTAATTCAGAGTGGATTTGTTTCAATATAATCCCTAAAATGAAGAGTGTCTTCTTTCTCAAATCTTCAACAGCATTTACTTGTCAACTGATTTTTATCTTGTAGTCATTCAGGGTTACTTTGATTTGCATTTCCCTGATGACTAAGGATGTTGAACATTTCTTTAGGTGCTTTTTGGACTTTAGATGTTCCTCAGCTGAGAATGTTTTATTTAGCTCGATACCCCATTTTTATTAGGGTTATTTGGCTCTCTTGGGTCAAACTTCTTGATTCCTTTGTATATTTTGGATATTAGCCCTCTATCAGATGTAGAGTTGGTAAAGATCTTTTCCCAATCTGCTGGTTGCTGTTTTGTCCTAATGACAGTGTCTTTTGCCTTACAGAAATTTTGCAGTTTTATGAGGTCCCATTTGTTGATTCTTGATCTTAGAGCATAAGCCATTGGTGTTTTGTTCAAGAAAATTTCCCCAGTGTCCATGTGTTCGAGATGCTTCCCCACATTTTATTCTATTAGTTTGAGTGTATATGGTTTGATGTGGAAGTCCCAGATCCACTTGGACTTAAGCTTTGTGCAGGGTGATAAGAATGGATCGATTTGCATTCTTGTGCATACTGACCTCCAGTTAAACCAGCACCATTTGCTGAAATTGCTATCTTTCTTCCATTGGATGGTTCTAGCTCCTTTTTCAATGGTCATAGGTGTGTGGGTTCATTTCTGGGTCTTCAATTCTGTTCCACTGATCAATCTGCCTGTCTCTGTACCAATACCATTCAGTTTTATGACTATTGCTCTGTAATACTGCTGAGGTTAGGGATGGTGATTCCCCCAGAAGTTCTTTTATTGTTGAGTATAGTTTTCGCTATCCTGGGCTTTTTGCTATTCCACATGAATTTGCAAATTGCTCTTTTTATCTCTAATAAAGAATTGAGTACGAGAATTTTGATGGGGATTGCATTGAATTTGTAGATTACTTTTGGCAAAATGTCCATCTTTACTATATTAATTCTGCCAATCCATGAGCTTAGGAGATCTTTCCATCTTCTGAGATTTTCTTCAATATAATTTTTCAGAATCTTGAAGTTCTCATCATACAGATCTTTCACTTGCTTGGTTAAAGTCACACCATGATATTTTATATTATTTGGGACTATTGTGAAGGGTGTCATTTCCCTAATTTCTCTCTCAACCTGTTTATCCTTTGAGTAGAGGAAGGGTACTGATTTGTTTCAGTTAATTTTGTACCCCAACAATTTGCTGAAGTTGTTTATCAGGTTAAGTAATTCTCTGGTGGAACTTTTGGGGTCACTTAAGTGCACTATCATATCATCTGCAATAGTGATATTTTGACTTCTTCTTTTCCAATCTGTATCCCTTTGATCTCTTTTTGTTGTCTGATTGCTCTGGCTAGAACTTTAAGAACTATATTGAATAAGTAGGGAGATATTGGGCAGCTTTGTCTAGTCCCAGATTTTAGTGCGATTGATTCAAGTTTCTCTCCATTTAGTTGATATTGGCTACTTGTTTTCTGTATATTTCTTTTTACTATATTTAGATATGGGACTTGAATTTCTGATCTTTCCAGGACTTTTATCATGAAGGGGTATCGAATTTTGTCAAATACTTTCTCAGAATCTAATGAAATAATCATGTGGTTCTTGTCTTTTAGTTTGTTTATATAGTGGATCATGTTGATGGATTTCCATATATTGAACCACCCCTGCATCCCTTGGATGAAGCCTACTTGATCAAAATGGATTTTGATGTGTTCTTGGATTTGGTTTGCAAGAATTTTATTGAGTATTTTTGCATCAATATTCATAAGGGAAATTCTTCTGAACTTCTCTTTCTTTGTTGGGGCTTTGTCTGGTTTAGCTATAAGAGTAATCGTGGCTTTATAGAAGGAATGTGGTAGTGTTCTGTCTGTTTCTATTTTGTGGAATAGTTTGACAGTATTGGTATGAGCTGTTCTATGAAGGTCTGATAGAATTTTGCACTAAATCCATCTGGTCTTGGGCTCTTTTTGGTTTGGAGACTTTTTTTTCATTTTTTCCAAAACAGATTTATTGAGTCATAATTCATGTCTACAAAATTTGTTCTTATAAACCATTCAGTGGGTATTAGTTCTTTAACAGCCACATGCTCAATACTGATTTCAAAGCCTTTCATCTTTCCCAAAGAAAGCCCATAGCTCTTAGCAATCTCAGTCCACATCCCTAAAGCTCCTGACATACCAACCCACTTCCGATCTTTAAAGATCTTTTCATCATGGACTTATCATGTAAATGGGATCATATACCATGTGACTTCCATGACAGCATCTTAGCACAGAAAAAGAAAAAAAAAGAAAAAAATCTCTGTGGTTTTGGAGACATTTTACTTTCTTCTATTATTTCTTTAGGAGTTATGGGGTTGTTTGATAGTTTGTTCTGATTTAACTTTGGTACTAGTATCTATCTGAAAATTGTCCATTTTTTCCAGATTTTCCAGTTTTTTGGTTAATATAGGGTTTTGTAGGGATCTGATGATTTTTTGAACTTCCTCAGATTCTGTTGTTATGTCTCCCTTTCCATTTCTGATTTTGTTAATTTGGACAAACTCTCTGTGTCCTGTGGTTAGTCTCACTACGGGTTTATCTATCTTGTTGATTTTCTCAAAGAACCAGATTTGGGTTCTGTTGATTCTTTGTATAGTCCTTTTTGTTTCTACTTGGTTGATTTCAGCCCTCAGTTTGATTATTTTCTACCTTCTACTCTTCTTGGGTTTGTTTATTTCTTTTTCTTCTAGAGCTTTTAGGTGTGCTATCAAGCTGCTGGCATAGGCTCTCTCCTGTTTCTTTTTGCAGGTACTCAGAGCTATGAGTTTTCCTCTTAGCACCACTTTCATTGTTTCTTATACGTTTGGGTGTGTTTTATCTTCATTTTCATTAACTTCTCAGAAGTCTTTAATTTCTTTCTTTATCTCTTCCTTGACCAAGTTGTCATTAAATAAAGCATTGTTCAACTTCTCCATACATGAGGGCTTTCTGTCGTTATTGCTGTTATTGAACACCAATCTTAGTCCGTAGTGATCTGATAGGATGCATGCAATTATTTCTATCATCCTGTATCTGTTGAAGCCTGTTTTGTGACCTATTATCCAGAGAATTTTGGAGAAGGTACCATGAGGTGCTGAGAGGAAGGTATATCCTTTTGTTTTAGGATGAAATATTCTATAAATATCTGTAAAGTCCATTTGGTTCATAACTTCTGTTAGTTTTCTATATCTCCATATAATTTCTATTTCCATGATTTGTCTATTGATGAGAGTGGGGTGTTGTTATCTCCTACTATTTTTATGTGAGAGGCCATGTGTTTTGAGCTTTAGTAAGGTTTCTTTTGTTAGCTAGGGGGCCTTGCATTTGGAGCATAGATGTTTAGGATTGAGAGTCCATCTTGGTGGGTGTTTCCTTTGATGAATATGTAGTGTCCTTCCTTATCTTGTTCAATGACTCTTTTGATTTTCAATTTTATTTGATATTAGAATGGAAACTCCAGCTCATTTCTTCGGGCCATTTGCTTGGAAAGTTGTTTTCCAGCCATTTACTCTGAGGTAGTGTATGTCTTTGTCTATGAGGTGTGTTTACTGCATACAGCAAAATGCTGGGTCCTCTTTACATGTCCAGTCTGTTAGTATATGTCTTTTTATTGGCGAATTGAGTCTGTTGATGCTGAGAAATATTAAGAAATAGTGATGGTCGCTTCCTGTTACTTTCTTTGTTAGAGGTGTAATTCTGTTTGTGCGTCTCTCTTTTGGTTTCATTGCAAGTAGGTTATATTCTTGCTTTCTGTGTGGTGCAATTTTTCTCCTTGTGTTTGAGTTTTCCATCTATTATCCTTTGTAGGGCTGGATTTGTAGAAAGATATCGTGTTAATTTGTTTTTGTCCTGGAATATCCTGGTTTCTCAGTCTATGTTAATTGAGCGTTTTGCTGGATTCAATAGCTTGGGGTGGCATTTTTGTTCTCTTTGGGTCTATATGACATCTGTCCAGGATCTTCTAGCTTTCATAGTTTCTGGTGAGAAGCCTGGTGCAATTCTTATTGGTCTGCCTTTATATGTCACTTGACCTTTTTTCCCTTACTGCTTTTAATATTTTCTTTGTTTTATGCATTTAGTGTTTTAACTATTATATGACAGAAGAAATTTCTCTTCTGGTCCAATCTATTTGGAGTTCTGTAGGCTCTTGTATATCTATGGGCATCTCTCTCTTAAGGTTAGGGAAGTTTTCTTCTATAATTTTGTTGAATATATCTACTGGCCCATTAAGTTGGGAGTCTTCTTCACTTTCTTCTATACCTATTATCCTTAGGTTTGATCTTCTCATTGTGTCCTGGATTTATTATATGTTTTGGGCTAGGAGCTTTTTGCATTTTACATTATCTTTGAGAGTTGTGTCAATGTTTTCTATGGTAACTTCTGCCCCCGAGATTCTCTCTGCTATCTCATGTATTCTGTTGGTGGTGCTTGTATCTATGACTCCTTCTCTCTTCCTTAGGTTTTCTATATTCAGCATTGTCTCCCTTTGTGCTTTCTTTAATGTTTCTATATCCATTTTTAAATTCTGAACAGTATTTTTCAATTCCTTCACCTGTTTGGTTGTGTTTTCCTGTAATTCTTTCAGAGAATTTTGTGTTTCCTCTATAAGGGCTTCTACTTGTTTACTTGTGTTTTCCTGCATTTCTTTAAGGGAGGTCTTTAAATCCTTCTTAAAGTCCTCCATCATTATCATAAAATGTGATTTTATATCTAAATCTTGCTTTTCCAGAGTGTTTGTATATCCAGTATTTTCTTTGGTGGGAGAACTAGGTAGCCTCTGATGATGCCAATTAGTCTTGGTTTCTGTTGATTAGGTTCCTGCACTTCCCTCTAGTCATTGGGTTGTCTGTGGTGTTTGTTTTTCTTGCTGTTTCTGAGCGTAATTTGACCCTCCTATAGGCAACTATGTCAGCACTCCTGTAGAACTGTTTTCCTGTTTTCTTTCAGCCTTTCTGAGAACAGGTGCTCTGATTTCAGGTGTGTAGGCGCTCCTGGAGAGTATCTTCCAGCTCTAGGTGTGGGCAGGAATCAGAAGGGTCCTGCCCCTGATTGCTCCTATATCCTTTCACCCAGGGTGCACAGTTGGCACTAGGCAATTCCCTCTTGGGTCTGGAATATGGCCAGAGGGTATTTTCCTCTGACTTCTTAGGAGTGTCCACACCTCTGAGATTCCAGCTCTCACCCCTTGGGATTTGGGTGCAGGGAGCTGTTTGGCAGGTTCAGTTCATTCCTTGGTGCAGACCAGAACTGCAGGTACCAGCAGCTGACTGTTCCTATGTTCCTGTGTCCAGAGGCACTGTGCAGTTTCCCCTTGGACCAGGGATGTGGGCAGAGGTGTGCAAAAGTGACAGTCTGTCCTGCATTCTCAGGATGTCTGCACTCCTGGGTGGTCTGCTCTCTTCCCCATGGGATTTGGGTGCAGGGAAATGTGGGACGGTATCAATTCACTTTGGGACTGAGCCAGAATCAGGAAGTGCCCTGACCCAGAGGACTTCTGCCTCTGTGTGTCCCGAGTCTACCAGGCAGGTCATCTGGTAGCAGAAACGCGGATCTTACCTCTGCTCCTCAGATGTGTAGGCCATCTTGAAGACTGTCTGCACCAGCTCTAGTCAAAGCAGGAATCAGAAGGGTCCTGTCCCCGATTGCTCTAGTTCCTTGCACCCTAGGGGGGGGGTGCAGTTGGCACTGGTGATCCCCCTCTGTGTCTGGACTGTGGGTAGAGGTAGTCTCCCGACTTCTTAGGAGTGTCCACACTTCTGAGGATCCAGCTCTCACCCCTTGGGATTTGGGTGCAGGGAGCTGTTTGGCAGGTTCAGTTCAGTCCGGGGAGCAGACCAGAACTGCATGTACCGGCAGCTGACTGTTCCTATGTTCCTGTGTCCAGAGGCACTGTGCAGTTTCCCCTTGGACCAGGGATGTGGGCTGAGGTGTGCAGAGGTGGCAGTCTGTCCTTCGGTCTCAGGATGTCTGCACTTCTGGGTCAGAATTGGTCTTTCTAACTCTATGAAGAATTGTGTTAGAATTTTGATGGGGATTGCATTGAATCTATAGATTGCTTTTCGCAAGATTGCCATTTTTACTATATTAATCCTACTAATCCATGAGCATGGGAGACCTTTACAACTTCTAAGGTCTTCTTCGATGTCTTTCTTCAGGGATTTTAAGTTCTTGTCATACAGATCTTTCACTTGCTTGGGTAGAGTCACACCAAAATATTTTATATTATTTGTGACCATTGTTTCCCTAATTTCTTTCTCAGCACCTTTATCCTTTCAGTAGATGAAGGCAGTATTTTCAACAAATGATGCTGGTTCAACTGGTAGTCTTCAAGTAGAAGAATTAAAGGTGATTCATTCTTATCTCCTTGTACAAAGCTCAAGTACAAGTGAATCAAGAACCTCCACATAAAACCAGACATACTGAAGCTAATAGAAGAGAAAGTGGGAATTGTGTGAAATACTTGGGTATAGCAGAAAACTTCCTGTACAGAACATCAGTGACTTATTCTTTAAGAGCAACAATTGACAAATGCGATCTCATAAAATTGAAAAGTTTCTATAAAGCAAAGGACACTGTCAATAGGAAAAAACAGCAAACCGCAGATTTGGAAAAGATATTTACCAAGCCTACATTTGATAGAGGGCTAATATCCAAAATAGAGAAAGGACTCAAGAAGGTAGACTCCAAAAAACCAAATAACCCTATTAAAAAGTAAAGTACAGAGTTACATAGAGAATTCTCAACCAAAGAATCTCAAATGGCTGAAAAGCACTTAAGGAAGTATTCAATATCCTTGGTCATCAAAGAAATGCCAAATCAAAAACAACCCTTAGTTTTCCACCTCACACCAGTCAGAATGGCTAAGATCAAAAACTCAGCTGGACAAACACATGTGGGCCGAGATGTGGAGAAAAGAGGAACACCTGCATTGTTGGTGGGATTGCAAGCTGGTACAACCACTCAGGAAATCAGTCTGGAGGTTCCTCAGAAAATTGGACATTACACTATCTGAGGACCCAGCTATACCACTCCTGGGCCTGTAATGATGCTCCAACATACAACAAAGACACCTGCTCCACTATGTTCATAGCAGCCTTATTTATAATAGACAGAAGCTGGAAAGAACCCAATGCCCTACAACAAAAGAATGGATACAGAAAATGTGGTATATCTACACAATGGATTACTAATCAGTTTTTTTTTAAAAGTGACTTCATGAAATTAGCTGGCAAATGGGTAGAATTAGAAAATATCATTCTGAGTGGGGTAACCCAGACACAAAAGAACACACATGGAATGTACTCACTGATAAGTGGATATTAGCCCAAAAGTCCACAATACTCATAATACATCCCATAGAACATATAGAGAAAGAAGACCTGTGCGTGGATGCTTCAGTCCTGCGTTGAGGGGAGAACAGGATGATTGCGGGAGGTGGAGATAAAGTGGAATCGGGGATGCAGAAAGGAGGAGGATAAAATAAGTGTGACAGTATCAGGATCTGGAGGAGATGTGAGAGGGGTACAGAGGGTCAGGAAATCAAACAAAAATATGTAGCAGTGAAAATGAGGAATTGGGGAAAAGCACCAGAGTGTCCCAGTTACCTGGGAAACGTGAGGATCCCAGAACCCAATGGGGATGACTTTAGCCAAAATGTACAGAGAAGGGGAAATAGATCCTATAGAGACTTCCTGCAGCAGATAGGTATGGCCCCCGTTTGAGGAGTGGGGCCACCCACCCATCTCAAAATTTTAACCCAGAAATGTTCCTGTCTAAAGGTAGAACAGGGACAAAAAAATGGAACAGAGATCTGGAAGGAAGAGCAAAACCAGGGCCTGCCTTTACCTGGGGATCCATTATGTCTGCAGACACTAAAACCTAATACTGTTGCCCGGTCAAGAGATCCTTGCTGACTGAAACTTAGTATGGCGAGTCCTGAGGAAGTCCAGCCAGCAACTGACCAATGCAGTTGTGTATGCTTGGAGTCAACCATTAGATTGAACTCAGGGAACTTCATTGGGGAACTGGTGGAAGGACTGGAGGAGAGGAGGGGACTGCAACCCCATTAGAAGAACAACATAGGTGGGTCTGACGACCCAATTCTCTCAGAATCTAGACCATCAACCAAGTAGTGTACCTGGAGGGATTCATAGTTTTAGATACATATGTAGCAGAGGGTGGCCTTGCCTGACAGCAATGGGAGGGGAGGCCCTTGCTTCCAGGGCGGCTTGATACCCCAGTGTAGGAGGATTCTGGAGCGGTGGAGTGGGAGATTTGGAGTGGGTGGGGGATCACTCTCATACAGGCAAAGATTAGGGGGGAGGGCAGATGTGGGAAGGGTAGCTGGTGGAGGGGTAAGTGGGAAGTGGGATATCGTGAGATTGGGGGGTTTGTTGGAGAGGTAACTGGGAATTAGGATATCATTTGAGATGTAAACAAATGGAATGATTAATAAAAAAAATCCAGTGCTGATTTCACTACCAGGTACAGTCTTCTATATTTTCTTTTCCTCATAATTCCACAAGACCCATGTGATCAAGTAAGCCCTTGACCCAACAAACCAGGAATTACTCCAGGCCTAGGTATAATCACAGCATACTTCTATCAGAATTTAAAACAAGATTTGCAGCTAAATTGTATTACTAGATTAAAAAAATAAATGGGTAGAGTAGAACTCCAAAACTCCTTCTATGAATCCAGCATCACTCTAATAACAAAACCAGGAGAAAACAAAACAAAAAAGAAAAGAAAGGTACAGGCCAATATCAGGATGAAATGGATTCAAAATATTATTTGCAAACAGAATACAGACATGTATCAAAAAAGCTATTCAACAAGAGGAAGTTTGCTTTATCACTTAAATAGAGGCAAAGATCAACACATACAAGTCAATGTAAAAAACCACATCAAAGAACTTAGAGACAAAAACACTATGATCATCTCAGCAGATTCAGTAAAAGCCTTAAACAAAATTCAACAAACCTTCACGGTAAGAATTCTAGATAATTTAGGAATAGAATGAATAAACCCCACCAATAAAAAAAGTTATGTATGAGAAAATCACAGCCAACATAATCCTAAGCAGGGAAAAAAACTGAAACATCTGATTGAAATCATGACTTAGACATGGCTCTTCAGTATCACCATTAGTCATCAATATTGTGTTTAAAGTACTAGCTGGAAAAATAACCCAAAAGAAAGAAATTAAAGGTATGCAAACAGGGAAAACAAGAATCCACACTGCTCCTATTTGTAAATGACATAATATGTAGTATAGAATTGTAAATTATATCAGAAGTTTTCTAGAAATGATTACCAAATTAAGCAGGTGATACTATATTATATATTAGAGACCACAAAACTTCCAATAGAGAACTTCTAGGTACAATCTCAGCAAATTGGCAGGATACAATATTAACTTATAGAACTCAGAACTGCTTCTGTACATCAAGAAATAAACACCCTGAGACAAGGTCATGGATATCCTCCAATTTACAATAGCATCGAAGACAATAAAATAAATGTACTCGAGGAATTCAGAGACTTTTAAATGTAAACTGCATATTTCTTTCGGAAAGAGAAAACACCAGAAATAGGGAAGATATCTTGTGTTCATTGGTAAACGGAATTAATACTGTGAAATGGTCATCACATTGAAAGTAATTTATAGATTCAAGACAATCCCAATAAAAATAACTATAACAATCTTCACAGAAATAGGGAAACATTATCCTAAAATTTATATGGCACTTGATAAAAACCTAGCTACCTAAAGAAATTCTGAATACAAAGAATGACACTTGAGGTATTGAAATTCTAGATATATAATATATAATATAATCAGAGTATATTGACCTAATTAATCTAGATATAGTATATCTAAAAACATAGACTATAGATCTATAGTAACAAAGACTGTACACAAAACAGGCATGTAGAACAATGAAATAAACCAGAAGACACTAACATAAGTACTTGTTAGTACAACTCTTTTATATTTGACAGAAGGGTAAAAAGAAATCACTGGAAGAAATAGATCATCTTTAGTTTTGTGCTAGGAAAACTGGATGTCTACATGCAGAAGAATAAAATTATACCAATATCTATCACCCTGCACAATATTAGCTCCAAGTGGACCAAAAACTCCAGCTTGAAACTTAAAATACTAAAACTTCTAGATGAAAACTTAAATGTCATTCTATAAGATATAGATATAGGAAATGATTTTCTGACAGGATTTTATTTTACAAGGAATTAATGCTAAGAACTAACAACTGAGCTCTCATAAATCTATAAGCTTATATATAATCACTCATGTAAAAAATAAACCCACAGAATGGGAGAGAACTTTTATCAGCTATGCATCTGAGAGATTATTAATAATCAAGAATATATAAAAATAAGGTGAAGTAAAAGGTTAAATTGAAAATTGCTTAGGCATAAAAATATAATTCTTAATAAAATGAATATGGCTAAGACATATCTCAAAAAGGGTTTATTATCCTTAGCAACTAGAGAAATCAAAATTAAAGGAACTTTGAGATTTCATTTCATTTCAGCCAGGGTGGCTAAGATAAACAAAATGTATAATATCAAGTGCTGTTGAAGATGTAGAGAGAGAAGAATACCCAGTCACTCTTGGTGACATTGCAAAATGTTCCAGCCACCCTGAAAATCAGTATGAAGAATTCTTGAAAGTCTGAAAATAAATACACAATATGACATGGCTATACTACTCCTTGGCACACACTGAAAGAACTTGACATCTTACTCAGTAGATATATGTTCAACAATGTTCATAGCCATCCTATTTGTTACAGTCAATTAATGAAAACAACCAAAATTTCATTCAATAGGTGAGAGAAAAATAAAAATGTAGTAATATACACAATGAAATACTACTCAGATCAAACAAGACAAAATTCAGGAAAATGTAAGGTACTAGAAAAGATCATATTGAGGTAACTCAGACCTCAAAAACAAAAGCCTTGTGTTCTTTCTCATCTGCTCCTGGCAGTGCTCCCACAAGGATCATAGAAGAACAAAAGCTCCAGTGCCAAGCATGAGAAAGCTCCTTTCTGGTGGTTGGTCATATAACTCCCTGAGCAATATAAACTATTGATGCAGCACCTGGGTGCACCTCAGAGGTTGAGAATGGGGTGCCATTGTTGAAGACTCCGTACACTTAGGACATAAAGACTCAGATGATTTTAGCTGAGCCAAAGCTGAAAGCTTCTTTTTTAAAGGATAGCTTCCATAGCTCCAGAAAATACTATGCAAGCTACCAAGACATGGAAGCTATTAAGTAGTTGCAACACCTATGAACCATGAAAAATACCACCAGCCTAACATAAGCCTACCTGTTCAATAATTGGCACTCACATGTTGTTGGCAACTAGCAGGTGTCTAATTGAACGTAAGACCCACTCAATAGGAGAAAAACCATGCCTAATACTGGTAACCTAGCCAGCTTCCTGGGACTAGTAAGATCATGCACTTTAGAAATACATGTAATACTTCACTTTTCTAGGCAAACATAATTCTTAATTATATTCTAAATCTTATGCTTATACTCACAGATAGGTATAACTATTACCTCTCATCAAAGAAGCCTCTCTTTACAGCAAGTGAAAACCTTCACAAAAAAACAACCAGACACAATGCAGACATCAATAGATCCTGTGGAGCCTAACCTCACTGGATACATCTACATTACGGATCTTGCATCTGTGGCTGAGTAAACCTCATGAAAGGAAATATCATGAAAGAGTGGACAAAAAGTTGTGTTAGAATATCAGAAAGTCAGCTGTGAAATACTTTCTATTAGAAATCCTTATATATTAGGATATAAATAAACAAAATAAATAAAAATAAAATCACTGTATAAACAAGATCTAAAGTTGAAAATACCAATGGACAAGTTAGCATGGAAGGGAACAATCTTTTAGGGGCCCTGTCCCTAGACAAAGAATAATAGGTACCTAATGACTGCTAAGAGAAAATTAGCTTTTCCCAGGGATTTGATCCCTTACTGGTTATCCAATGTATATTGGTAAGGCTTGAATACAAACAATACACATACAAACAGCAAAAACAGACTCAGGATGTTTTATTTATATATATTTCTGCATACATGGTACATGCATGCACACACATATGTAGTAATAATAATCAAAATAAAAGAGACTATTAATTAAGAGCCAGGGGAAACATGGATATACATATTTATTGAATTTAATAAACATTACTGTAGTCAGGGGGAGACAGAAAGGAGGCATTTTCATAGTTTATGACTACATCTTTTAGTCTATAAAGTGAATATATAATGTCTAAAAGTAAGATCTCAGAGGACATCTCTATATATTAGCAAAAATTTTTGTCACATTTTTTGCTGTTAAGCATTCAGATAATTGTATTATGATATTATTATCCTGGCAGAGGCATCTGAGTTTGTGCATCACTCTACTGTAGGGAAATATGACGAAACAGACATCAGAGAAAGGGAAACTATTTAACAATGCCACATAGCCTAGATCTAGGCCAAGCTGTGAAAAGAACATTTTTGCTTTAATTATGCCACAACAAAATTGTTATTTCTCTGTCTGAATAGCTGTTCTTTCACAATAACAATTTGTTCATTCTGATTCTTTATATTATGCAGGTTAATGCATGTTTACGTCTGTGGAAGCACTGAATATGTATGCCCTCTCAGAATAAATTAATTCACAAACCAATATGTATCCTTATGCTGTTATTATTTCTTACCCATTAAATGAACAAATGACCACAACAATACTTATACAAACATTGGCAGCTGGCAGAGGGTACACTGTGTCTATCACATTAACATTTGCTACATCAATAGATTATTTTTTTTTTCAAAAATGTTTCTAGGGCTGTTTGTGTTCATTTTTTATTTCTTTTTCCAAAGTTTCTAGGCCTACATCTCTTTCTGATGCAAGGTGTTATTCGATAATGCCATAAGGCAAACAAGAGAACAGAAAATTAATATTGACATAAAGATGATAACAGCACAAAGTACATTCTTCACCATGACTTGATCAGGCCTTCATCTTGAATAAAAAGCCACCTACAAATAGCACATTAATCAGTCCCTCTTATACTCTACCTTACATGCCCATATTTTCCTTACCCTCAATACATTCGACCCCAGAAAACTCTTCTGAAACACATTTTTATTTACATCTATTCTAACATTTTCTCCAATCCCAATAGTGACTCAAAAATGTTAATTGAATAATATGAAAACTCCTGATTGACATTCAATACCTTCTATAATCTGGGTCCTGCAATATACCATTGGATTGCAGAGCCACCAATATCCTTAGATGAATGCAATTCAGCTATTAATTTTCTTTGTTATCTTGATCAAATATAGACCGCGGTTACCTCATCTGTGAAATATACGGAACACTTAGGACCTCAAGATTATTTTAAGAAAAATAAATTATACAATATCCATGAAACTACCTTGGAAAATTTTATACGAATAGTTAGCTTTCCTTTTCATATATACCATAATACCTGATTTTATTTATTTCTGCTTATTTTATTTCATTTATTTTTCCTTCTTTCAGAAGTACATGTTATTTTAGTAAGTCAATTCCTTATTTGTTCCTTCAACTCAGGACCCACCATTCTCTATCCCTTTCCTAATTTCATGTACCCCACCTCTCTTTCATAGATGTATGTCCACACACATACACACATAATTCTAACAAACACTGATGGAAAAATTAATAGAAATCCTACCCTTCTCAGGGGGCCTTCCACACAGATGATTTTGGTTAAACTAAACGTGTATGAGAGTCGATAGAGGACTTCAATTTTTCCATGGACAGTCTTGTAGCTCCGTAAGCATTATTTACAAGGGTCCAAAAAGAAGAAAAAGGAAAAAAAGCAGAAAAAGAAAACTGTCCAGCATTGTTGGGTGGCGTGCAAACTTATACAATTACTTTGTAAACTGGTGTAATAATTCTACACCAGTACCCAGCTATACCACTCTTGGGCATATACCCAAAAGATGCCCCACTATACCACAAAGGCACTTGAACAATTGCTATGTTCATAGCAGCTTTATTTGTAATAGCCAGAAACTGGAAACAACCTAGAGTCCCTTAACTGAAGAATGTATAAAGAAAATGTGATATAGCTACACAACTAAATACTAGTCAGACATTAAAAATATCATGAATTTTGCAAGAAATGGATGGAATTAGGAAAACATCCTGAGTAAGATAACTGAGAACCAGAAAACGATGTTTGGTATATACTCATTTATGAATAGACATTAGCCACAAAGTACCAGATAACCATACTGCAATTCATAGATCTAAAGAAACTGGGTAAAAAGGAGGACACAACAGAGGATGTGTGAATCTTCCTCAGAAGGGAAAAGAAAAATTAATGATTGGAGGTAGAGAGACAGAAGGCAATGGGTGGGAGCAGGGGTGTGTAGGGGAATGAGGATGGCAATTAGGTGTTGGGAGAGGGGTTCAGAAGAGGCTGGGAGTGAGAGCTGAAATCAGTGGAACTTCTCTGGGACTAGGTGGAGGACTGGGACAGAGGAGGTTACTGGGAGTCTAAGGGGTGACTTTAGTTAAGATTCCTAGCAGAGGGGGATATAGAGACTGAAATAGCCACCTCCTGTAGACAGATGGGACTTTGAGTGGAGGGAAGGGGATATCAACCTATCCACAAAACATTCAACCCAAAATTTGTCCTGCCTACAAGATGCTCAAGGATAAAGATGGAGCAGAGACTGAGAGAATAGCTAACCAATGCCTGACTCAACTTAAGACCCATTCTATGAGAGTCACCCCCTGACACTGTTAATGATACTCTGATATGCTTGGAATGTAGTATAACTTTTTTATGAGAGCAACTAATGGAAACAGCAGATACCCAAAGTCAAACCATCATGAGGAGCTTGGGGAGTCTTGTGGAAGAATAGGGGGTAGAATTGAGTGAGACAGAGTGGCTCAGGATATAGGACATAAAGTCAAAAGAGACCATCAACTATTATATTGAATGTTGGTTTTAGTAGATTTTAGAATTCATTACTTAGTATTAGTTACATCATTTTATCTTGATTCTAAACTTTGCACTAGGAATATATAGATATGTGTGTGTGTGTGTGTGTGTGTGTGTGTGTGTGTGTGTGTGTGTATGAAATTATGAGGGAGGAAATTTCAGGATTCAGGATGCCTCAACATTACACAAAGAACTACAGGTATCTAAATAGTGCTGAGAGTGTGAGAAAAAGTCTTGCCCAAATTATGAATAACCAATTCATTGGTTATCCATATCACATGGTCCATTCTGAAAACAAACATACAAGTAATAATATGCAGAAAGAATGGGCTGAATTTCTGTACTTTGATATCTCTATTTATGTATCTATGCATGTATGTGAGTATGCATGTACATGTGTATGTACGTATATATGTTTATAGGCAATTAATAAAAAGGTAGACCATAAATTTGAAAGAAGGTGAAGAGCATTATATGGGAGGGCTTGGAAGAAGGGAATGGGGAAGATTGAAAAATTATATTATAATCTCAAAAAAGAAAAAGAGATGAAGAAAATCTTTAAAAGATATTACAAATAAAGTATATACTTAGGTATAAATTCAATCAAGATGAAACAAGAGATGGACACTTAAAAGTATAGCCATCAATGAAAGAACATGATAAAGGGCTTAAGAGATAAAATCTTACTCATAGAATGGGAGAGGTAATATTTTAAATATATCTATGCTCTATTTATGCAAAAACAGACATATTGTCCTTCTGGTCTGAACTTGTGCCCTAAGCAGACTTTGGGCACTGGTTTTGCACCCATTGCCACAACACCCTAGAGGAAGCCCATCACCCAGGTGCTTTAACATGCCCAGGATCACAGGAACACAGGATCACAGGATCACAAGTGTGCTAATAGGCCCAGGATCACAGAGGAACTTCAATCCCCAGGAAACCAGACACACTCAGGAGCACTGGAGCTCTCACACACTTAAGGTCACAGTTGAGGCCACAACATCTTCCCCAACACCCAGCATAACTGGGACCCACATAGGAACCAGGGAAGCACAAACCCCTGCCCACCCAGAGGCATGGGTTCCTTCTAGTTTGTATCTGTGCCCAGAGCAAACTCAAGGCTCTGGCTTCCCCTCACCCAGTACTGCAACACCCAGAGAAAGCTTGACTGTCAGGAACTCTGACAAAACAGAATCTCAGGAGCTAGGTCACACCAGGACTTCAGTATCTCAGAGGCAGCTTAATACCTATTAGCTCTGACTCAGAATCCCAGGATCAAAGGATCCCAGAATCCCAGGATGATAAAGACACCTGTACTCTGAGGAGTTCTGACACAACCAGGATCACAAGAACGACAGGCTCAAGTCAGAGACAGCTAGGGTAGACACTAGAGATAACCAGATGGCGAGAGGTAAGCACAAGAACATAAGCAACAGAAACCAAGGCTACTTGGCATCATCAGAATCCAGTTCTCCCACTACAGCAAGTCCTGGATACACCATTACACATGAAAAGCAAGATTCAAAGTTAAAATCATATCTCATGACTTTAAGAAGGACATGAATAATTCCCTTAAAGAAATAGAGGAGAACACAACAAATCAGGTGAAGGAATTGAATAAAACCATCCATGATCTAAAAGTGGAAATAGAAACAATAAAGAAATCACAAAAGGAGACAACCCTGAAGATAGAAAACCTAGGGAAAAGGTCAGGAATCATAGACACAAGCATCACCAACAGAATACAAGATATAAAAGAGAATCTCAGGTGCTGGAGATACCATAGAAAACATTGACATAACAGGCAAAGAAAGTGCAAATGCAAAAAGCTTCTATCCCAAAACATCCAGGAAATCCATGACACAATAAGAAGACCAAATCTAAGAATAATATATATAGAAGAGAGCAAAGCACTTCTCAGCATTTGTTTAAAGAACCAGTAAACATCTTCAATAAAATTATAGAAGAAAACTTCCCTAACCTAAAGAAAGAGATGCCCATGAACATACAAGAAGCCTACAGAACTCCAAATATACTGGACCAGAAAAGAAATTCCTCCCATCATATAATAGTGAAAACACCAAATGCACAAAAGAAAGAAATAATATTAAAAGCAGTAAGGGAAAAGGGTTAAGTAACATATAAAGGCAGACCTATCAGAATTATACCAGACATTTCAACAGAGACCATGAAATCTAAATGGTTTGGGACAGATGGAATTCAGGTCCTAAGAGAACACAAATGCCAGCCCAGGCTATTATATCCAGCAAAACTCTCGATAACATAGATGGAGAAATCAAAACATTCCACAACAAAACCAAATTTACACAATATCTTTCAACAAATCCAGCCCTACAAAGGATAATAAATGGAAAACTCCAACACAGGGAGGGAAAGTACACCCTAGGCAAAGCAAGAAGTAATCTTGCAACAAACATAAAAGAAGGTAGCCATGGAAACATAATTCTACCTCTAACAACAAAAATAACAGGAAACAACAATCACTACTTCTTAGTATCTCAAGATCAATGGACTCAATTCTTCAATAAAAAGACATAGACTAACCAACTGTATAGGTAAATAGGACCCAGCATTTTGCTGTTTACAGGAAATGCACCTCAGTGACAAAGACAAATACTAACTCAGAGTAAAAGGATAGAAAACACTTTTAAAGCAAATGGTCTCAAGGAAAAAACTGGAGTAGCTATTCTACTATCAAATAAAATTGACTTTCAAGCAAAAGTTTTCAAAAAAGATAAAGAAGGGCACTTCATACACATCTAAGGAAAAACCCACCAAGATGAACTCTCAATTCAGAAGATCTATGCTCTAAAGGCAAGGGCACCTACATTCATAAAAGAAACCTTACTAAAGCACAAAGCATACATTGCACAGCACACTATAATAATGGGAGACTTCAACACCCCACTCTCATCAATGGATAGATCATAGAAACAAACTGAACAGAGACACAGTGAAGCTCACAGAAGTGACGAAGCAAATGGATTTGACAGATATATATATAGGACATTTTATCTTAAAACAAAAGAATTTACCTTCTTCTCAGCACTTCACAGTACCTTCTCAAAATTTGATCGTATAACTGGTCTCAAAACAGGCCTCAACAGATAGAAGAAGATTGAAATTATCCCATGCATCCTTTCAGATCACCACAGACTAAGGCTGGTATTCAATAACAACAAAAACCACAGAAAGCCCACATACATATGGAAACTGAACAATGCTCTACTCAATGATAGCCTGGTCAAGGAAGAAATAAAGAAAGAAATTAAAAACTTTTTAGAATTTAATGAAAATGAAGGTACAACATACCCAAACTCATGTGACACAATGAAAGCAGTGCTAAGAGGAAAACTCATAGCTCTGAGTGTCTCCAAAAAGAAACTGGAGAGACCATACACTAGCAGCTTGACAGCACACCTGAAAGCTCTAGAACAAAAAGAAGCAAATACACCCAAGAGGAGCAGAAGGCAGGAAATAATCAAACTCAAGGCTGAAACCAACCAAATAGAAACAAAAAGAACTACATAAAGAATCAACAAAACTAGGTGCTGGTTCTTAGAAAACATCAATAAGATAGAAAAACTCTTAGTTAAACTAATCACAGGGCACAGAGACAGTATCCAAATTAAAAAATCAGAAATGAAAAGGGAGGCATAGAGGAGAATACTTTCTGCCCACATTCCTGACCCAAGAGGAAATCACCTTGTGCCATCTGTGCCCCCTGGGCACAAAGACCTAGGAACCATCAGGGGCAGGAACCTTCTGGTTTCTGCCTGTGCCAAGAGCTGCAAGACAGTCACCAGGAGTGCCGACACACCTGAGAGCAGAGGTAAGACCAACTTTTCTGCTTTTCTGCATGGTAGCCTCAGGACACAAAAAGGCAGAAGTCTTCTGGGACAGGGCATTTCTGGTTTCTGGTTGATGTAGAGAAAGAAGAACACTCCTCCACTTTTGTTGGAATTGCAAACTCTAACAACCACTCTGGAAATCAGTCTGGAGGTTCCTCAGAAAAGTGGAAATTGCCCTATCTGAGGACGCAGCTCTGTCATTCCTGCCCATAAAGCCAAAAGATGCTCCAACATATAAGAAGGACAAATGTTCCACTATGTTCTTATTTATGTGTCCTTATTTACTATTTATTTTTATGTAAAATTTATTATGTCCTTTTTTATATTATCTAGAACCTGGCAAAAAACACAGATGTCCTTCAACAGAGGTATGGGTACTGAAAGTGTGGTACATTTTACACAATGGAGTACTACTCAGCTATCAGAAACAATGATGCCATGAAATTCTTAGGTAAATGGATATAACTAGAAAATATCATCCTGAGGTAAGTAATTCAATCACAAAAAGAATCACATGTTATGCACTCACTAATAAGTGGACATTAGCCCAAAACTCGGATTACCCAAGATACAATCCCCAGACCACATGAAGCTCAATGAGGTCCTTCAAAGTGCAGATGCTTTGGTCCTTCTTAGAAGGGGGAAGCAAAATATTCATAGGAGGAAAAACAGAGACAAAGTTTGGAGCAGAGACTGAAGGAATGTCCATTCAGAGCCTGCTCTCCCCAGGGATCCAGCCCATACATATATAGCCACAAAACCCAGACAATATTGCTGATGCTAAGAAGTGCATGCCGTCAGGAGCCAGATATAGCTGCTTCCTGGAGGCTCTGACAGAACATAACAAATACAGATGAAGATGCCCACAGCCAATCACTGAACTGAGAACAGGGTCCACACTGGAGGAGTCAGAGAAAGGGTTGAAGGAGCTGAAGAGGATTGCAACCTTATAAGAAGAACAATACCAACCAACTAGTGATCTGATGGACTAAACGACCATCCAAAGAGTACACATGGCCACAGCCATAGCTCCAGCTGCGTATGTTGCAGAGGATGGACTTGTCGGGCACCAATGGGAGGAGAAGCTATTGGTCTTGCCAAGGGTGGACCCCCAGTGTTGGGGAAAGTCAGGGTGGCAAGGTGGGAAGCAGGTTGTTGCCTCATAGAAGGGGGAGGCAGGACCCATTCCTGCAGGGAGAAGAGCTGAACACCCAGAAGTGCAGACATCCTGAGACTGCAGAACAGACTGCCACTTCTGCACACCTCTGCCCACATCCATGGTCCAAAGGGAAACTGTGCCTTGGGACACAGGATTATAGGACCAGTCAGGCACAGGTACTTGCGGTTCTGGTCTGTGTCCAGGTCTGAACTGAACCTGTCAAACATCTCCCTGCATTCAAATCCAGTGGGGAAGAGAGCTGAATCCTCAGAACTGTGCACAATCCTGAGAAATAGAGGAGACTACCCTCTGCCCACATTCTCCACCCAAGAGGGAATCGCCTAGTGCCAACTGTACCCACTGGATACAAGGAAATAGGAGAAATCTGGGGAACAACACTTCTTATTCCTGCAAACACCTAGAGCTGCAAGACAGTAACCAGGAGTGCCTACTCACCTGAGATCAGAATACCTGGTCTCAGAAAAGGCTGAAAGAAAACAGGAAACATTTCTACAGGAGTGATGACACAGAGGCCTACAGGAGGCTCAAGTCACTCTCAGAAACAGCAATACAAGCAAACACCAAAGACAAACCTTATGGAGCAAGACAAGCACAGGAACATAAGCAACAGAAACCAAGACTACTTGGCATCATCAGAGCCCAGTTCTCCCAACAAAGAAAATACTGGATATCCAAACATACCAGAAAAGCAAGATGTATATATAAAATCACATTTTATGATAATGACGAAGGACTTTAGGAAGGACATAAATGACTCCATTAAAGAAATGCAGGACAACAGAAATAAACAAGTAGAAGCTCTTGAAGAGGAAACACAAACATCTCTGAAAGATTTACATGAAAACACAACCAAACAGGTGAAGGAGTTGGACAAAACTGTACAAGATTTAATAATGGAAACAGAAACAATAAAAAAAAAAAGCCCAAAGGGAGACAAACTGGGAGATAGAAAACATAAGGAATAGACCAGGAGTCATAGATACAAGCATCACCAACAGAATACAAGAGATAGAAGAGAGACTCATAGGGTCAGAAGATACTATAGAAAGCATAGACACAACCATCAACGATAATATAAAGCTCAAAATGTTCCTAGCCCCAAACCAAATTTCCACAATATCTTTCGACAAATCCAGCCCTACAAAGGATAATAGACAGAAAATTCCAACACAAGGAGAGAAATTATACTGTGCAGAAAGCAAGAATATAATCTCCTTGCAATGAAACCAAAAGAGAGACACACAAACATAATTACATCTCTAATAACGAAAATAACAGGAAGCGACAATCACTATTCCTTAATATCTCTCAACATCAACAGACTCAATTCCCCAATAAGAAGAGATAGACTAACAGACTAGATATATAAAGAGGACCCACCATTTTGCTACATACAAGAAATACACCTCACATACAAAGACAGAGACTATCACAGAGGAAATGGCTAGAAAACAACTTTCCAAACAAATGGTCCAAAAAACAAGGTGGAGTTGCCATTCTAATATCAAATGAAATTGAGTTTCAATCAAAAGTAATAAAAAAAGATAGGAAGGACACTTCATATTTATCAAAGGAAAAATCCACCAAGATGAACTCTAAATCCTAAATATCTATGCTCCAAATGCAAGGGAACCTACATTCATAAAAGAAACCTTACTAAAGCTCAAAGCACACATTGCACCTCACACAATAATAGTAGGAGATTTCAACACCCCACTCTCATCAATGGACAGATCATGGAAAGAGAAATTAAACAGAGACATAGAGAAACTAACAGAAGTTATGAAACAAATGGATTTAACAGATATTTATAGGATATTCCATCCTAAAACAAAAGGATATACCTTCTTCTCAGCACCTCATGATAATGTCTCCAAAATGCACCATATAATCAGTCACAAAACAGGCCTCAACAGATACAGGAAGATAGAAATAATCCCACGAGATCCCTGCTCTCAGCAGCTCACAGCTCCCAAACCCCTTGGGAGAGAGACCTCACCACCAGAACAGGTGGGCACTCCTGAGATTGCAGAGCAGAAGAGACCACCAACACTGCCCACCCCTGCCCACATCCCTGGCCCAAGAGGAAACTGTATACGGCCTCTGGGTTCCCTTGGATAAGGGCACAGCAGCAGCAGGTCCACTGACTCTGAGACACTGCTGGAACCTGAAGGGAACGACCAGATAAACAGTTCTCTGCACCCAAATCCCGTGCGAGGGAGAGCTAAACCTTCAGAGACAGACACGCCTGGGAAACCAGAAGAGACTACACTCTGCCCACATTACTGATTCCAGAGGAAAACAACAAACTCCATCTGGAACCCTGGTGAACAGAAGCTCCCGGAAAGGGCAGCACAGATGTTCCTGGCTGCTGCCCCTGCGGAGAGCTCATAAGCAACACCCCACGAGCAAACATGAGCCTCGGGACCACAGGTAAGACAAACCTTCCTACTCCAAGCAACTTGCCTAGTGAACTGAGGACACAGGCCCACAGGAACAGCTGAAGACCTGTAGATAGGAAAAACTACACGCCCGAAAGCAGAACACTCAGTTCCCATAACTGGCTGAAAGAAAACAGGAAAACAGGTCTACAACACCCCTGACACACAGGATTATAGGACAGTCTAGCCACTGTCAGAAATAAAAGAACAAAGTAACACTAGAGATAATCTGATGGCAGAGGCAAGCAAGGAACCCAAGCAACAGAAACCAAGACTACATGGCATCATCGGAGCCCAATTCTCCCACCAAAACAAACATGAATATCCAAACACACCAGAAAAGCAAGATCTAGTTTCAAAATCATATTTGATCATGATGCTGAGGACTTCAAGAAAGACGGAAGAACTCCCTTTAGAGAACAAGAGAAAATAAGAAACAAAAAAGCCACAGAGAGGAAAATCCAAAAAAATCCCTAAAAAGAATTCCAGGAAAAAACAATCAAACAGTTGAAGGAATTAAAAATGGAAATAGAAGCAATCAAGAAAGAACACATGGAAACAACCCTCGATATAGAAAACCAAAAGAAGAGACAAGGAGCTGTAGATACAAGCTTCACCAACAGAATACAAGAGATGAAGAGAGAATCTCAGGAGCAGAAGATTCCATAGAAATCATTGACTAACTGTCAAAGATAATGTAAAGCAGAAAAGCTACTGGTCCAAAAACATACAGGAAATCCAGGACCAATGAGAAGATCAAACCTAAGGATAATAGGTATAGAAGAGAGAAGACCCAGCTCAAAGGACCAGTAAATATCTTCAACAAAAATCATAGAAGAAAACTTCCCTAACCTAAAAAAGAGAGATACCCATAGGCATACAAGAAGCCTAAGCAGAACTCCAAATAGATTGGACCAGAAAAGAAACACCTCCCATCACATAATAGTCAAAACACCAAATGCACAAAATAAAGAAAGAATATTAAAAGCAGTAAGGGAAAAAGGTCATAACATATAAAGGCAGACCTATCAGAATCACACCAGACTTTTCCAGAAACTATGAAGGCCAGAAGATCCTGGACTGATGTCATACAGACCCTAAGAGAACACAAATGCCAGCCCAGGTTACTGTATCCTGCAAAACTCTCAATTAACATATAGATGGAGAAACCAAGATATTCCATGACAAAACCAAATTTACACAATATCTTTCACAAATCCAGCACTACAAAGGATAATAAATGGTAAAGCCCAACATAAGGAGGCAAGCTATACCCAGAAGAAGCAAGAAACTAATCGCCTTGGCAACAAAACAAAGAGAAGAAAAGAACACAAACATAACCTCACATCCAAATATGAATATAACAGGAAGCAATAATCACTATTCCTTAATATCTCTCAACATCAATGGCCTCAACTCCCCAATAAAAAGACATAAATTAACAAACTGGATATGCAACGAGGACCCTGCATTCTGCTGCCTACAGGAAACACACCTCAGAGACAAAGACAGACACTACCTCAGAGTGAAAGGCTGGGAAAACAACTTTCCAAGCAAATGGTCAGAAGAAGCAAGCTGAGTAGCCATTCTAATATCAAATAAAATCAATTTTCAACTAAAAGTCATCAAAAAGATAAGAAGGACACTTTATATTCATCAAAGGAAAAATCCACCAAGATGAACTCAATCCTAAATATCTATGCCCCAAATACAAGGGCACCTACATACGTAAAAAGAAACCTTACTAAAGCTCAAAACACACATTGCACCTCACACAATAATAGGGAGATTTCAACACCCCACCTCATCAATGGACAGATCATGGAAACAGAAATTAAACAGAGACATAGACAGACTAAGAGAAGTAATGAGACAAATGGACTTAACGGATATTTATAGAACATTCTACCCTAATGCAAAAGGATATACCTTCTTCTCAGCTCCTCATGGTACTTTCTCCAAAATTGACCATATAATTGGTCAAAAAACGGGCCTCAACAGGTACAGAAAGATTGAAATAATCCCATGCGTATATCGACCACCACGGCCTAAAGCTGGTCTTCAATAACAATAAGGGAAGAATGCCCCACATATACGTGGAAATTGAACAATGCTCTACCAATGATAACCTGGTCAAGGAAGAAATAAAGAAAGAAATTAAAAACTTTTTAGAATTTAATGAAAATGAAGGTACAACATACCCAAACTTATGGGACACAATGAAAGCTGTGCTAAGAGGAAAACTCATAGCGCTGAGTGCCTGCAGAAAGAAACAGGAAAGAGCATATGTCAGCAGCTTGACAGCACACCTAAAAGCTCTAGAACAAAAAAGAAGCAAATACACCCAGGAGGAGTAGAAGGCAGGAAATAATCAAACTCAGAGCTGAAATCAACCAAGTAGAAACAAAAGGACCATAGAAAGAATCAACAGAACCAAAAGTTGGTTCTTTGAGAAAATCAACAAGATAGATAAACCCCTAGCCAGACTAACGAGAGGACACAGAGAGTGTCCAAATTAACAAAAATCAGAAATGAAAAGGAGACATAACTACAGATTCAGAGGAAATTCAAAAAATCATCAGATCTTACTATAAAAGCCTATATTCAACAAAACTTGAAAATCTGCAGGAAATGGACAATTTCCTAGACAGATACCAGGTACCGAAGTTAAATCAGGAACAGATAAACCAGTTAAACAACCCCATAACTCCTAAGGAAATAGAAGCAGTCATTAAAGGTCTCCCAACCAAAAGAGCCCAGGTCCAGATGGGTTTAGTGCAGAATTTATCAGACCTTCATAGAAGACCTCATACCAATATTATCCAAACTATTCCACAAAATTGAAACAGATGGAGCACTACCGAATTCCTTCTATGAAGCCACAATTTTTATACCTAAAACCACAAAAAGACCCAACAAAGAAAGAGAACTTCAGACCAATTTCCCTTATGAATATTGACGAAAAAATACTCAACAAAATTCTGGCAAACCGAATCCAAGAGCACATCAAAAAAATCATCCACCATGATCAAGTAGGCTTCATCCCAGGCATGCAGGGATGGTTTAATATACGGAAAAACCATCAACGGATCCATTATATAAACAAACTGAAAGAACAAAACCACATGATCATTTCATTAGATGCTGAGAAAGCATTTGACAAAATTCAACACCCCTTCATGATAAAAAGTCCTGGAAAGAATAGGAATTCAAGGCCCATACCTAAACATAGTAAAAGCCATATACAGCAAACCAGTAGCTAACATTAAACTAAATGGAGAGAAACTTGAAGCAAATCCCACTAAAATCAGGGACTAGACAAGGCTGCCCACTCTCTCCCTACTTATTCAATATAGTTCTTGAAGTTCTAGCCAGAGCAATCAGACAACAAAAAAAGGAGGTCAAGGGATACAGATCGAAAAAGAAGAAGTCAAAATATCACTATTTGCAGATGATATGATAGTATATTTAAGGATCCCAAAAGTTCCAAGAGAACTACTAAAGCTGATAAACAACTTCAGCAAAGTGGCTGGGTATAAATTTAACTCAAATAAATCAGTAGCCTTCCTCTACACAAAAGAGAAACAAGCGAGAAAGAAATTAGGGAAACTACACCCTTCATAATAGATCCAAATAATATAAAATACCTCGGTGTGACTTTAACCAAGCAAGTAAAAGATCTGTACAATAAGAACTTCAAGACAATGAAGAAAGAAATTGAAGAAGACCTCAGAAGATGGAAAGATCTCCCCATGCTCATGGATTGGCAGGATTAATATAGTAAAATGGCCATTTTACCAAAAAGCGATCTACAGATTCAATGCAATCCCCATCAAAATACCAATCCAATTCTTCAAAGAGTTAGACAGAACAATTTGCAAATTCATCTGAATAACAAAAAACCCAGGATAGCTAAAACTATCCTCAACAATAAAAGGACTTCAGGGGAATCACTATCCCTGAACTCAAGCAGTATTACAGAGCAATAGTGATAAAAAACTGCATGGTATTGGTACAGAGACAGACAGATAGACCAATGGAACAGAATTGAAGACCCAGAAATGAACCCACACACCTATGGGCACTTGATTTTTGACAAAGGAGCCAAAACCATCCAATGGAAAAAAAGATAGCATTTTCAGCAAATGGTGCTGGTTCAACTGAGGTCAACATGTAGAAGAATGCAGATCGATCCATGCTTATCACCCTGTACAAAGCTTAAGTCCAAGTGGATCAAGGACCCCACATCAAACCAGACACACTCAAACTAATAGAAGAAAAACTAGGGAAGCATCTGAACACATGGGCACTGGAAAAATTTCCTGAACAAAACACCAATGGCTTATGCTCTAAGATCAAGAATCGACAAATGGGATCTCATAAAACTGCAAAAGCTTCTGTAAGGCAAAGGACACTGTGGTTAGGGACAAAATGGCAACCAACAGATTGGGAAAAGATCTTACCAATCCTACAACAGATAGAGGCCTTATATCCAAAATATACAAAGAACTCAAAAGTTAGACCTCAGGGAGACAAATAACCCTATTAAAAAATGGGGTTCAGAGCTAAACAAAGAATTCACAGCTGAGGAATGCCGAATGGCTGAGAAACACCTAAAGAAATGTTCAACATCTTTAGTCATAAGGAAATGCAAATCAAAACAACCCTGAGATTTCACCTCACACCAGTGAGAATGGCCAAGATCAAAAACTCAGGTGACAGCAAATGCTGGCGAGGATGGAGAAAGAGGAACACCTCCATTGTTGGTGGGATTGCAGACTGGTACAACCATTCTGGAAATCAGTCTGGAGGTTCCTCAGAAAATTGGACATTGAACTGCCTGAGGATCCAGCTATACCTCTCTTGGGCATATACCCAAAAGATGCCCCAACATATAAAAAAGACACGTGTCCACTATGTTCATAGCAGCCTTATTTATAATAGCCAGAAGCTGAAAGAACCCAGATGCCCTTTCAACAGAGGAATGGATACAGAAAATGTGGTACATCTACACAATGGAATATTACTCAGCTATCAAAAAACAACGACTTTATGAAATTTGTAGGCAAATGGTTGGAAACTGGAAAATATCATCCTGAGTGAGCTAACCAATCACAGAAAGACATACATGGTATGCACTCATTGATAAGTGGCTATTAGCCCAAATGCTTGAATTACCCTAGATGCCAGAACAAATGAAACTCAAGACGGATGATCAAAATGTGAATGCTTCACCTTCTTTAAAAGGGGAATAAGAATACCTTTGGCAGGGAAGAGAGAGGCAAAGATTAAAACAGAGACTGAAGGAACACCCATTCAGAGCCTGCCCCACATGTGGCCCATACATATACAGCCACCCAATTAGACAAGATGGATGAAGCAAAGAAGTGCAGGCCAACAGGAGCCGGATGTAGATCGCTCCTGAGAGACACAGCCAGAATACAGCAAATACAGAGGCGAATGCCAGCAGCAAACCACTGAACTGAGAATAGGACCCCCGCTGAAGGAATCAGAAAAAGAACTGAAGAGCTTGAAGGCTGAGACCCCATATGTACAACAATGCCAAGCAACCAGAGCTTCCAGGGACTAAGCCACTACCCAAAGACTATACATGGACTGACCCTGACTCTGACCATAGGTAGCAAATTGAATGTCCTAGTAAGATCACCAGTGGAAGGGGAAGCCCTGTCCCATTAAGACTGAACCCCAGTGAACTAGATTGTTGGGGAGGAGGCGGCAATGGGGGAGGATGGGAAGGAGCACCCATGAAGAAGGGGAGGGGGTTAGGGGATGTTGGGTCCAGTAAACCGAAAAGGAATAACACTTGAAATGTAAATAAGAAATACTCAAGTTAATAAAAAATAAATAAATAAATAATCCCACTCATCCTATCAGATCACTATGGAATAAGGCTGGTCTTAAATAACAACGATAAGGACAGAATGCCCACATATTCATGGAAGTTGAACAATGCTCTACTGAATGATAACTTTGTCAAGGATGAAATAAAGAAAGACTTCTTAGAATTTAATTAAAATTAAGACATAACATTCCCAAACTTATGGGGCACAGTGAAAGCAGGGCTAAGAGGAAAACTCATAGCTCTGAGCGCCTGCAAAAACAAACAGGAGAGAGCATATGTCAGCAGCTTGACAGCATACCTAAAAGCAGTAGAAAAAAAACGAAGCAAATACACCTAGGAGGAGTAGAAGGCAAGAAATAATCAAACTCAGGAATGAAATCAACGAAATAGAAACAATAAGGACTTTACAAAGAATTAACAAAGCCAGGAGCTGGTTCTTTGAGAAAATCCACAAGATAGATAAACACTTAGCCAGACTAACCAGAGGGCACAGAGAATGTATCCGAATTAACAAAATCAGAAATGAAAAGGGAGACATAACAACAGAATCTGAGGTAATACAAAAAATCATCAGATCCTACTACAAAACCCTATACTCAACAAAACTGGAAATTCTGGAGGAAATTGACAATTTTCTAGACAAATACAAGGTACCAAAGTTAAATCAAGAACAAATAAACCATCTAAACATCCCCATAACTCCTAAAGAAATAGAAGCATTTATTCAAAGTCTCCCAACCAAAAAGAGCCCAGGACCAGAACGGTTCTAGTGCAGAATTCTGTCAGACCTTCATAGAAGACCTCATACCAATACTGTACAAACTATTCCACAAAATAGAAACAGATGGAGCACTACCAAATTCCTTTTATGAAGCAATAATTACTCTTACAGCTAAACCACACAAAGATCCAACAAAGAAAGAGAACTTCAGACCAATTTCCCTTATGAATATTGATGCAAAAATACTCAAAGAAATTCTTGTAAACCGAATCCAAGAATACATAAAAACAATCATACATCATGATCCAGTAGGCTTCATCCCAGGTATGCAGGGATGGTTTAATACACAGAAATCTATCAACAGAATCCACTATATAAACAAAATCAAAGATAAGAACCACCTGATCATTTCATTAAATGCTGTGAAAATATTTGACAAAATTCAACACCATTTCATGATAACAGTCCTGGGAAGATCATCAATTCAAGGCCCATATCTAAACATAGTAAAAGCAATATACGACAAACCAGTAGCTAACATAAAATTAAATGGAGAGGAACTTGAAGCAATCCCACTAAAATCAGGGATTAGGCAAGGCTGCCCACTCCCCCTCATACTTATTCAATATAGTACTAGGAGTCCTAGCCAGAGCTATCAGACAACAAAAGGAGGTCAAAGGGATACAGATTGGAAAGGATGAATTCAAAATATCACTATTTGCAGATGATACACACACAAAACACACACACACACACACACACACACACACACACACACACACACAATATTACATATATATATATATATATATATATATATATATAAAATTAAGACCCCAAAAGTTCCAACAGAGAAACATTTAACCTGATAAACAACTTCTAAAAAGTGGTTGGGTATAAAATTAACTCAAACAAATCAGTAGCCTTCCTCTACTGAAAGGATAAACAGGCTGAGAAGAAATTAGGGAAATGGCACCCTTCACAATAGTCCCAAATAATATAAAATATCTTGGTGTTACTTTAACCAAGCAAGTGAAAGGTTTGAATGACCAGAACATCAAGTCTCTGAAGAAAGAAATTGAAGAAGATCTCAGAAGATGGAAAGATTTTCCATGCTCATGGATTGGCAGGATTAACATAGGAAAAAAAGGCCATTTTGCCAAAAGCAATCTACAGATTCAATGCAATCCCCATCAATATTCCTACACAATTCTTTATAGAGACAGAAAGAGCAATTTGCAAATTCATTTTGAATAACAAAAACCCAGGATAGCAAAAACTATACTCAACAATAAAATAACCTCTGGGGGAATCATTACCCCCTGACCTCAAGCACTGTTGCAGATCAATAGTCATGTCATACGAACTGTATTGAATTGGTACAGAGACAGGTAGATAGATCAGTGGAACAGAATTGATGACCCAGAAATTAACCCACACACTTATGGTCACATGATCTTAGACAAAGGAGGTAAAACCATCCAATGGAAGAGAGATAGCATTTTCAACAAATGGTGCTGGTTTAACTGGAGGTCAGCATGTAGAAGAATGCAAATCAAACAATTCTTTTCACCCTGCACAAAGCTTAAGTCCAAGTGGATCAAGGATGTCCACATCAAACCAGATACACTCAAACTAATAGAAGAAAAGGGGGAAAGTGACTGCATCACTTGAGACCTGGGGAAAATTTTCTTAACAAAACAACAAGGGCTTATGCTCTAAGATCAAGAATCAACAAATGGGACCTCATAAAACTGCAAATCTTCTGTAAGGCAAAGGATACTGTCATTAATACAAAATGGAACCAACAGGTTGGGAAAAGATTTTTACCAATCCTACATCTGATAGAGTGCTTATATCCAAAATATACAAAGAACTCAAGAAGTTAGACTCCAGAGAGCCAAATAACTGTATTAAAATGGGGTACAGAGCTAAACAAAATAATATCAGCTGAGGAATATCGAATGTCTGAAAAGCACCCAAAGAAATGGTGAACATCCTTAGTCATCAGGGAAACACAAATCAAAACAACCCTGAGATTCCACCTCACACCAGTCAGAATGGCTAAGATCAAAAACTCAGGTGACAGCAGATGGTGGTGAGGATGTGAATAAAGAGGAACACTCCTCCATTATTTGTGGGGCTGCAAACTGGTACAACTACTCTGGAAATCAGTCTGAGGTTTCTAAGAAAATTGGGCATTCCACTAACTGGTGACCCAGCTATACATCTCTTGGGCATATATCTAAAAGATACTCCAATATACAACAAAGACACATGCTCCACTATGTTTATATCAGCCTTATTTATAATATCCAGAAGCTGGAAAGAACCCAGATGCCCTTCAACAGAGGAATGGATTCAAAAATTGTGGTACATCTACAAAATTGAGTACTATTCAGCTATCAAAAATAATGACTTCATGAAATTCATAGGCAAATGCAATGAACTAGAAAATATCATCCTCAGTGAGGTAACCCAATCATAGAAAAATACACACTTGGTATGTACTCATTGATAAGTGGATTTTAGCCCAAAAGATCAAATTATGCAAGAAGCAATCCACAGACCACAGGAAGCTCCAGAAGAAGGATGACCAAAATGCAGATGTTCCCACTCCTTCTTAAATGGGAAATAATTGGGTTGGGGATTTAGCTCAATGGTAGAGCGCTTGCCTAGCATGCGCAAGGTCCTGGGTTCGGTCCCCAGCTCCAAAAAAAAAAAGGGGGGTGGTGGTGGAAATATCCATAGGAGGGGATATAGATGCAAAGTTTAGAGCAGAGACTGAAGGAATGGCCATTTAGTGCCTACCCCACATGTGGCCCATATATATACAGCCACCAAAACTAGATAAGATGGATGAAGCAAAAAAATGCATGCTGAATGGGTCGGGATATACATGTCTCCTGAGAGACACATCCAGAGCATGTCAAATACAGAGGTCAATGCTAGCAACAAACCACTGAATTGAGAACAGGACCCCCTTGGGGGAAATTAAAGGAAGGATTCAAAGAGCTGAAGGGGCTTGCAGCCCCATAAAAACAACAATGCCAACCAACCAGAGCTAGGGACTGAACCACTATAAATGGACTGACCCAGGGCTCCTACTGCATATGTAGAAGAGAATAGCCTTGTTGGGGCACCAGTGGAAGGGGAAGCTCTTGGTCCTGCCAAGTGCTCTTGGACCCCCAGTGCAGGGGAATGTTGGGGTGTATTAAGGGATGTGGATGAGGGGAACACCAGTATGGGGCAGGGGGAGGGTGAAGGGAGGAATCTTATGGACAGGAAACTATTAAAGGGAATGACATTTGAAATGTAAATAAAGAAATATATCTAATAAAAAAATAAAATTTCCAGAAAAAGAAGGGTGAGGCAGGATGGGATAGGGTGTTTATGGACAGGAAATGGGGAAATGGGATAACATTTGAAATACAAATAAAAAACTCCAATAAAAATGGAGGAAGAAAATACTAATAGGAGCTAGAGTGTGGTAGAGACTTGGGCTGAGGAGAGGAGGGGAAATGGAAAAGGGGGGGGTATTTGAGAAATTGAAGATGATATATAGAGGGTCAGGAATTTGAACAGAGGAGTGTAGTAAAGGGGGATTTGGAACTGGGTGTAGCCACAAGCTACAGATGTCAGGAAATCAAGAGGCTCTGAGGACACAACAGGGATGAGATTAGCTGAAAATCCCAACAAAGGAAAGGAAGATCCGGTGTTTACCATATCCACAAGTTAGGCAAGGCCCCCAGTTGGGGATATGGGGCCATCCATTGATCTTCAAATTTTTAACCCAGAATTGCTCCTTTCTAAAGGAAATATGGGAACAAAGTGTGGAGCAGAGTCTGAAGGAAAGGCCATCCAGAGACTGCCCAATATGGGGATCCATCCCATAACAGACACCAAAGCCAGACACTATTTTGGATGCCAAGAAGTACTTGCTGACAGTAGCCTGTTATAGCTGTCTCCTGACAGGCTCTGCCAGAGCCTGACAAATATATAGGGAGATGCTCTCACAGTCAACTGCTGGACTGAGAATGGGGTCCCCAGTTGAGGAGTTAGAGAAAGTATTGAAGGGCCTGAAGGGATTTGCAAACCAATAGGAAGAACAAATATCAACTCATCAGACTCCCCAGAGCTCCCAGGGACTAAACCAACAACCAAAGCCTACTCATAGAGAGACACATGGCTTCAGCTGCATATGTAGCAGAAGATGGCCTTGGCAGAAACCAATAGGAGGAGAAGCCCTTGGTCCTGCCAAGTCTGGACCCACCACTGTAGGGACAAGTGTCAGGGCCGGCAGTCAGGAAGGGATGGGTAGATGGGTGGGGGAACACCCTCATAAAAGAAGGGGGAGGTGGAGGGGATAGGGGAGTTATGAACAGGAAACCTGAAAAGGGGGTAACATTTGAAATGTAAATAAATAAAAAATATCCAGTAAAAAATATAGTAAATTAAAATAAAAGAAAAAGAATAGTGTTTGTTTCAATAATAGTCTAGCATGAATCTAAGAACAAATAAGGCACACACACAGTCTTTGAGAGTGGCCAGTTCTTCCCAATCCCTGTATACAAATTGAAAACTATGTGTCTTAGTCAGCATTACTACTGCTGTAACTATGCCCAGTAACTTGGGGTGGAAGGGTTTATTGTGCTTACATTTCCACATTGTAGTCTGTCATTGAGCAGAGTCAGGATAGGAACACAAGCTGGACAGGAACCTAGAAACAGGAGCTGATGCAGAGGCCATGGAGGAGTGCTAATTACTTCTCACAAATTGCTTAACCTGCTTTCTTTTCTTTTTTTTTTTTTAATTAACTTGAGTATTTCTTATACATTTCGAAAGTGTTATTCCCTTTCCCCGGTTTCTGGGCAAACATCCCCTCCCTCCTTCCTTATGGGTGTTCCTCCTAACCCTTCCCCCATTGCCGCCCCCAACAGTCTAGTTCACTGGAGGTTCAGTCTTAGCAGGACCCAGGGCTTCCCCTTCGACTGGTGCTCTTACTAGGATATTCATTGCTACCTATGAGGTTGGAGCCCAGGGTCAGTCCATGTATAGTCTTTAGGTAGTGGCTTAGTCCCTGGAAGCTCTGGTTGCTTGGCATTGTTGTACATATGGGGTCTCAAGCCCCTTCAAGCTCTTCCACTTCTTTCTCTGATTCCTTCAACAGGGGTCCTATTCTCAGTTCAGTGGTTTGCTGCTGGCATTCACCTCTGTATTTGCAGTATTCTGGCTGTGTCTCACAGGAGCGATCTACATCCGGCTCCTGTCGGTCTGCACTTCTTTGCATCATCCATCTTGTCTAATTGGATGGCTGTATATGTATGGAGCCACATGTGGGGCAGGCTCTGAATGGGTGTTCCTTCAGTCTCTGTTTTAATCTTTTCTCTCTCTCCCTGCCAAGGGTATTCTTGTTCCCTTTTAAAGAAGGAGTCAGCATTCACATTTTGATCATCCGTCTTGAGTTTCATTTGTTCTAGGCATCTAGGGTAATTCAAGCATTTGGGCTAATAGCCACTTATCAATGAGTGCATACCATGTGTGTTTTTCTGTGATTGAGTTAGCTCACTCAGGATGATATTTTCCAGTTCCAACCATTTGCCTACGAATTTCATAAAGTCGTTGTTTTTGATAGCTGAGTAATATTCCATTGTGTAGATGTACCACAGTTTCTGTATCCATTCCTCTGTTGAAGGGCATCTGGGTTCTTTCCAGCTTCTGGCTATTATAAATAAGGCTGCGATGAACATAGTGGAGCACGTGACTTTTTTATATGTCGGGGCATCTTTTGGGTATATGCTCAAGAGAGGTATAGCTGGATCCTCAGGCAGTTCAATGTCCAATTTTCTGAGGAACCTCCAGACTGATTTCCAGAATGGTTGTACCAGTCTGAAATCCCACCAACAATGGAGGAGTGTTCCTCTTTCTCCGCATCCTCGCCAGCATTTGCTGTCACCTGAGTTTTTGATCTTAGCCATTCTCACTGGTGTGAGGTGAAATCTCAGGGTTGCTTTGATTTGCATTTCCCTTATGACTAAAGATGTTGAACATTTCTTTAGGTGTTTCTCAGCCATTCGGCATTCCTCAGCTGTGAATGCTTTGTTTAGCTCTGAACCCCATTTTTGAATAGGGTTATTTGTCTCCCTGCGGTCTAACTACTTGAGTTCTTTGTATATTTTGGATATAAGGCCTCTATCCTTTGTAGGATTGGTAAAGATCTTTTCCCATTCTGTTGGTTGCCGTTTGTCCTAACCACAGTGTCCTTTGCCTTACAAGCTTTGCAGTTTTATGAGATCCCATTTGTTGATTCTTGATCTTAGAGCATAAGCCATTGGTGTTTTGTTCAGGAAATTTTCTCCAGTGCCCATGTGTTCCAGATGCTTCCCTAGTTTTTTCTTCTATTAGTTTGAGGTGTCTGGTTTGATGTGGGAGGTCCTTGATCCACTTGCACTTAAGCTTTGTACAGGGTGATAAGCATGGATCAATCTGCATTCTTCTACATGTTGACCTCCAGTTGAACCAGCACCATTTGCTGAAAATGCTATCTTTTTTCCATTGGATGGATTTGGCTCCTTTGTCAAAAATCAAGTGACCATAGGTGTGTGGGTTCATTTCTGGGTCTTCAATTCTGTTCCATTGGTCTATCTGTCTGTCTCTGTACCAATACCATGCAGTTTTTATCACTATTGCTCTGTAATACTGCTTGAGTTCAGGGATAGTGATTCCCCCTGAAGTCCTTTTATTGTTGAGGATAGTTTTAGCTATCCTGGGTTTTTGTTATTCCAGATGAATTTGAAAATTGTTCTGTCTAACTCTTTGAAGAATTGGATTGGTATTTTGATGGGGATTGCATTGAATCTGTAGATTGCTTTTGGTAAAATGGCCATGTTTACTATATAATCCTGCCAATCCATGAGCATGGGAGATCTTTCCATCTTCTGAGGTCTTCTTCAATTTCTTTCTTCCAGTGTCTTGAAGTTCTTATTGTACAGATCTTTTTGCTTTGCTTGGTTAAAGTCACACCGAAGTACTTTATATTATTTGGGTCTATTATGATGGTTGTCGTTTCCCTATTTTCTTTCTCGTCTTTTTTCTCTTTTTTGTAGAGGGAAGGCTACTGATTTATTTGAGTTAATTTTATACCCAGCCACTTTGCTGAAGTTGTTTATCAGCTTTAGTAGTTCTCTGGTGGAACTTTTGGGATCATAAATATACTATCATATCATCTGCAAATAGTGATATTTTGACTTCTTCTTTTCCGATCTGTATCCCTTGACCTCCTTTTTGTTGTCTGATTGCTCTGGCTAGAACTTCAAAGAACTATATTGAATAAGTAGGGAGAGAGGGGCAGCCTGTCTAGTCCCTGATTTTTAGTGGGATTTTAGCCTGCTTTCTTAAAGAACTCAGAACCACCATAACACCATGCAGAATAGGCTAGGCCTTCTCATATCAATCATTAAATAAGAAAATGCAATACAGGCTTGCCTACATACCCATTTATGGAGGCATTCCCTTAATTGATGTCTTCTTCTCTCAGATGACTTATGTCAAGATATCATAAACTAAAACATTTCTCCATCACTGGTGGAATTGCAAACTGGTACAAACACTCTGGAAATCAATCTGACAGTTTCTCAGTAAATTGGAAATAGATCTACCTGAGGACCCAGCTATACCACTCCTGGGCGTATACCCAAATAATGCTCCACCATACTCCAAGGAAACATGCTCCACTATGTTCATAGCAGCCTTATTCCCAATAAGTAGGAACTAGAAGCAACCCAGATGCCCCTCAAACAAAGAATGGATACAGAAAATGTGGTTCATTTACCAATTGGAATACTATTCAACTATCAAAAACAAGAACATCATGAATCTCACAGGCAAATGGATGGAACTAGAAAATATCACCTTGAGTGAAGTTAGTAGAAACCCAAAAGGACATCTAGATATAAACTCACTGATAAGTGGATATTAGACATAATGTACAGAATACCCATAATACACCACAGGGACCCAAAGAAGTTAAACAAGAAGGAAGGCCCAAGGGAGGATACTTGAATCCCACATAGAATGGGGAACCAAATAATCATGGGAGGCAGAGGGAGGGAGGAACCTGAGTGGGAGAGGGGATGGGAAATGAGGACAGGATCAGAGGTTGGGATGGTTATTCTGAGTTGTCAACCTGACTACATTTGCAATGAACTACAATCCAGGAATGGAGGTCACATCTGTGATACAGATCTTGAGGGTGGAAGACACAGGCTTCTGACCTGGATCTTGACATGGAGATCTTGAGGCAAAGTGGCTATGAACAACTTAGGCCCAGACAAGGTAGTACATGTCTTTAATCCCAAAAGACTGAGGTCAGCAGATCTCTGTGCTCAAAGTCAGACTAGAACAAAGCAAGTTCCAGATCCAGGTATAGTGGTACACACCTACTCCACCAGGGCCACACCTCCTAATAGTGTCACTCCCTGGGCCAAGCATATACAAACTGTTACAGGGGGAGACATAAAAGAAACTCAGGGGACCAGGAGAATGAATAAAAATATCCAGTTGCTAGTGGTTGAGGGGACATCTAGAAAGTTCCAGAGATCTGGGATGAGAGAGGTACCTAGGACTCAGTGGGGGTGACCTTAGCCAAAATACCAAACAAAGGGATAAGGACACCAATTTTGACCTAGAGTTGTTCCTGTCTAAAAGAAATGCAGGAAGAAAATGGAGCAGATAGTGAAGGAATTGTGGACCAGTAACTGGCCCAACTTAGGATCTGATCTGTCTCACAGGGACACGATAAAGTTGGACACTATTACTGATGATATGCTGTGCTTGCAGACAGGTACCTACCATGGCTGTCCCCAGAGAGACTACAGGTACCTACAGCATGGCTGAGACAGATGCAGATACTTATGGCCAGCTAAGCATTAGCCTGAGGTTACGGACCCCTATGGAAGAGTTAGGGGAAGGATTGAAGCAGCTGAAGGGGTTGGCAACCTCATAGGAAAGCCAAGAGTGTCAAATAACCTAGACCCTTGGTAGCTCCCAGAGACTAAGCCACCAACCAAAAAGCATACACTGGCTGGTCAGAGGTTTCTGGTACATATGAAGCAGAGGACTGAGTGCCTTGTCTGGCCTCAGTGGGAGAGGATGTGGCTAATCCTGTAAAGACCTGATGTTTCAGATTAGGGGATGGGCAAGTGGGGCACCTTATCAGAGGGGAAGGAGAGGGGGAATTGACATTTGAGATGTACATAAATAAAATAATTTTTAAAAAACTAGCCACCATACCACGTAACCAAAAATGTCAGTTGTGAATGCCAAATTCACAAGGTAGAAAGATATCATTATCCTTTTTGTTTTCATTTATGTTGTAATTCACAATCACACTGACACTTCGATAATTTTGGAAGGATTTGGAATTAAATTTGAAAGGTATTATATGGCCAAAGACTAGTTAACTGTTAATAACAAGGAGGAGGAGACATGACAGAATGAGCCATTGAATGTGAGGGGGCTGCATTTCAGGAAGAGTTCATCGAGCCATCAACTTCAAGTGCGAAACCCAAGAAAGCTAAGACTAACCATCAATCCAAATCCAGAACTGGAGAGAAGAGTTTTCGGTCCGGTTCCAAATGTAGTGGGAAGGTAAGAAGGCCCAAGCTAAGCATAATCCTTCCTCTGGTGATTTCCCCTCCCCCAGCACTCCTAACCCTTTTGTGGCCTGGCATTTACCCCTTTCTCAGTCCGTAGCCCTTCAGGTATTCCAGTTTTTCAAAAACTCAGATACCCTTTACTCTGTTGAACTTCCAGGTGCGAATGACAACAAAGAAGGCCAAGAGAACCCTGCCAAGAAGCCCAGAAAACAACGCTTCAGAGAAAACCGCACCACCTACAAAGAAGGGTAAATGGACCAAAGGTGAAACACTATTCGGACACTACCGCCGTCGTGATGCCTAGCAATGAAATGGGACCAGAACAGAGCAGTGTAGACAGCTCCACTGAGTCAAGTAGTGATGAGGAAAGCCACCAAAGACTAGAAATCCGTTCAAAGGTCTGGCAGTTGGACAATGTCAAACTGTGTAGATGCAGTAGTTACTACACAGTGCTTTGACACTGGTGAAAATAAAATCAATCTGATATGAAAACTGTGTCCTGGAGAATCTCTCCTGGAGCAAGGAAGGGAGGAATGGGGAGGAAAGGGGCTGGGGAAGGAGGAGAGGTGGGACAGAAAAAGGAAGAAAAAGGAAATACAAGAAGCAGGAAGTATTGGTCCTCCAGGGCTGGGAGCCAGACAAGAAAGTCCAATGTCCAGCAGACAATGTCAGTGTTGTTGTCTTCTAAAATTATTCATCAGCTAGGAAGATATCAGCTTATATGTGAGTTCTTATAAAATCCCTGTTATTGTAAGATGGCCTCTTTAGGGGTACATATTATTCTGAAGTGACCATAAGCTCTGAGAGTTCTGAGGGCTTGTAGAAGTCATTGTATAGAATTGATAGGGTGGAGGCAAAGACACTCTCCTCCTTTACCTATTTTGTTGCTGCTGTTCAGTTTTACTTTTGTTTCTGAGGCAGGTGTTCATCAAGTAGCCGGGCTGGGAACTCTGTCATCCTTCTGCCTCTGCCTTTTGAGTGCTGGGTATAGCTAGTTATCACCACACCCAGCCCCACTTGTCTGCGTTATCTTTTCTTCCTCATACTTTTAGAGTCTTGTCCAAAAATTCATGAGAATTCTTGTCCATTCTGGTGTTCAGAAATTTTCCTACAGCAATTTCATTGTTTTGGACTTACACTTACATCTATCTATCTATCTATCTATCTATCTATCTATCTATCTATCTTCCATCAATCTATCTATCTATCTATCTATCTATCTATCTATCTATCTATCTATCTTCCATCTATCTATCTATCTATCTATCTATCTATCTATCTATCTATCTATCTATCTATCTATCTATTTAAAAAATAACAGAGTCTGATGTACCCCAAGCTGGTTTCATATTCTGTATGCAGTTGAGGGTGACTTTGAACTTTTGATCTTCCTGTCACTCTATTTGCAGTGTTGGCATAAGCAATGATACTTAGCATAAATTTAGTAGCTAGGTGTGGGTATATAGCTCACACTGGCACAAATTGCATGTTAAAATGAACTTTTAAAAGATTATTATTACTTTGCATATTGCATATAATGTATCTACACATAGATTCAACATCTTCATATTGTGAAGATTGATACTTTATTTGGATAAATTTTCCACAGAATATAATCATACAAAATATCAAATAATTATGTCCCAGTTAGAATGGACTAGATGGAGATGTGAGGCCTAGCACTCTAGTCTTCAAATCTACTTACCTGTCAAACCTCGAAAAAGAAAATGGAAAAATAACATATTTTCTTATATTGTAAACACTGACATTTAAAATTTTAATTACAAGTTTTACCAGTTATGAAAGCTATTCTTGGAAATATTATCACTTCAGAGTAAACTATCTATGTCAATCTAAAATGTGTGCAATGAAATGTAACTTCATAGTTACTTGCTAACCTATCCTCTAGTAAGAACAATTCTCTAAGAACAACTGCACATTGTTTTAAAAAGTTCTTTCATTATTACATGCTCTCTGTGAAGTAATAATTATATTCATTTTTTAGAGAATATTTTCCTAATGTACAAATATTGACCTCCATATATTGTTTTGCCAATAAGTTGTGTATATGTATATTTGAAGTATTGAAAACAAATTTTTTTCCAATGGAGGAGGGGCTCACAAGGCTCCACGTTTCCAGAAGATTTATAAAATTTTAACTCTTGTTGGGGAAGAGCTTGCATGGCTTTTAACCATCTCTAAAATTTATAAACAGTTAACCGTTGTTATTCAGAGGGCTCGTGAGATTCCACCCCTTCCTGAAGATTTGCATGAGCCTTGCTGGAGGAAGGGGCTTGTATGGCCCCACTCATCTCTAAAGACTGATAAACAGTTAACTGTTGTTAGTCGGCAGGGCGACAGTTAACTGTTGTTGGTCGGCAGGGCGACAGTTAACTGTTGTTGGTCGGCAGGGCGACAGTTAACTGTTGTTGGTCGGCAGGGCGACAGTTAACTGTTGTTGGTCAGTTGGCCTCATGAGATTCCATCCCTCCCAGAGGATTTCTATGCAGTTAAAAATCGCTGGGAGAGGGGGAGAAATTTCTGTTTGTGGTGTAGCCAATAGTTAGCTTGACCACGCTCTTATAGGCAACCTTAAATTTCACGAACAACAACAAAAAAAGACATAATTAGGATGATAAGGACTGTAACATGAATGCTAGGGGGGCATAAAAACAGCATTAGTGGGTGAATATAAACCAAAGTACATTATATGCATGTAACAGTGTCTGTCAATAAAACCTATTATTATGTATGACTAACATATGCTAATACATTTTTCCATAATCATGAGACATGCTAGCAAGTTGATTTCACGCAGTTGCATAGTTGGTCAAATTATATAACTCAATAACAAATAATTAAAAATTTTTATAAACTTAAAAATTGTATATTATACTATGGGAGGTAGAGAAATGGCTCAGTGGTTAAGAGCACTTGTTGCATTTATAGAGGGCCCGGGTTCAGTTTCTCGCACTCACTGATGCCTAATTATCTGTAACTCTAGTTGCAGGGGAATTGATGCCCTCTTCTGACCTATACAGGCACCAGGCATGCATATGATCCACATACATATATGCAGGAGAACACTCATACATGTAACAAATAAATCCATTAAAAATATTACATTGGGAAAGTATTTCAATAAGAGCGATGAGTTTTTTTTTTTTTGTCTTAAAAACAAATTCATTGCAAGAATGAGAAAAGATCTGTGAAGACATAGAGAAATTGAATATCACCAAAATGCAATATATAAAATTATCAGATAATGAATAAAATATTTAAAAAAGTGAGACAAATTTGGCATCCATCATGTTGATTAGTTTTCATTTCTTACATAACTGAGCCTTGAGTAAACTGTTGCCTACAAACAAAACTTGGAGCTTGGGCCCGGGAGAGATGGCTCAGTGGTTAGTATCATCTATTTTTCTTGCTGAGGGACCTGAGTTTGATTCTTGCCTCACACCAGGCAGCTCACAACTTCCATGAGCAAGCTTCAAGGGACAGCACCTCTGTGACATCTTGGGCACATGCATACACACACACACACACACACACACACACACACACACACACACACACACACACACACAAAAAAACAAAGAGCAATGGAAAGAATGGAAAGTTTTCCTTGAGCTGAGCATGGTGATATAAACTTATAATCTCAACGTTGAGGATGTAGGGGCAAAGAGCACCAGGGAGTTCTAGGACACCCTGAACAATAGAGCAAGATGCTGTCTCAAAAACCAAACCAAACAAACAAATAACAGGGTATTTTTGTTTATAGTATATTACTTAATTCTCCGACTTCTCCCCTTGTTAGATGTAAAATGCATGGTAATTTATCATAAAAATTATAACTATTAAGTGGCTCAGACCTGTAGCCCCAGGTACTGGGGCAGCTGAGCCAGAAAGACTTCAAGTTCAGTGTTTTCCTAGTTCAAGACCAGCATTGGCAAGTTACTGAAGTGGTATTTCAAGTAAAAAGTAGGGGTCTGTGTGGTGGGGGAAGCGTTTATGTGGCTCTATTCATGTCTTAAATATTTATAGACTTGTTAACTGCTATTAGGGGAGGGGCTCATGCTGCATAATTCACCCTGAGAATCTCTATGCAGTTGATTGCTGAGGGAGGGAGAGAAATTTCCTTTAGTGGTGTAGCCAATAGTCCTGGCACACTTTTAATCCCAGTATTCCCAGAGGCAGGAGCAGAAGGACCCCTGTGGGTCTGTGGTCAGCTTGCTCTACATGGCAAGTTCCAGGCTAGCCAAGGCTACATAGGGAGATCCTGTCTTTTAAAATGATGTAGAATGGTTACGATACAGTTTAGTGATAAAATGCTTGCCTGAAAAGGATAATCGATACCTAGTACTGCAAACAAAGAAACTAAGAAATATCTAACAGCTAACAACTCCATTACTGATCCTCATTTAATTCTGCTGAAAGCAAGGACTTGAAGCAACTTTACTCGAAAAGCAATGCGTTACTGAGCCTTGAAGATCCGTTATTTTCCATTCACTAATGCCAGTGTAAACTGTATTTGAAAATTTCCCTTTTTGGTATCCTGCACTTTTTACATTGCGGACAACTTCTCCTAGTACATTTAAGGAGGGCAAATTGTGAAAGGGAGAGTAGACATGGGGACCTGTTCCTTTATCAGGGATGTGCTTTGGAAAGGTTAATATGAGAAAAGAGTGTATTTCTTTTTGTTTCTTCCATTTTTATTAAACTGGGTATTTCCTATTTAAATTTCAAATGTTATTCCCTTTCCCTGTTTCCATCCATCAGCCACCTAACCTCTGCCCCTCCCCTTCTACACGAGTGTTCCCTTCCCCATTCCACTCCCATTACCACCCTCCCCTCAACAATCATGTTCACTGGGGGTTCAGTCTTGGCAGGACCAAGGGCTTCCCCTTCCACTGGTGCTTCAACAAGACTATTCATTGCTACCTATGCAGTTGGAGCTCAGGGTCAGTCCATATATAGTCTTTGGGTAGTAGTTTAGTCCCTAGAAGCTCTGGTTGGTTGGCAATGTTGTTCTTATGGGGTCACAAGCCCCTTCAAGCTCTTTCAGTCTTTTCTCTAATTCCTCCAGGGGGTCCTGTTCACAGTTCAGTGGTTTGCTGCTGGCATTCATGTCTGTATTTGACATGTTCTGACTGCATCTCTCAGGATAGATCTATATCCGGTTCCTGTCGGCATGCACTTCTCAGCTTCATCCATCTTATCTAGTTTTGGTTGAGATATATATATGCCAAATGTGGGGCAGGCTCTGAATGGCCGTTCCTTCAGTCTCTGCTCTAAACTTTGCCTCCTTATCTCCTCTTATGTATAGTTTTGTTTCCCTTTCAAGAAGGAGTGAAGCATTCAAAGTTTGGTCATCTTCCTTGAGTTTCATGTGTTCTGTGCATCTTGGGTAATTTGAGCATGTGGCTCCACTTATCAATGAGTGCATACCATGTGTGTTTTTCTGTGATTGGGCTACCTCACTCAGGATGATATTTTCTAGTTTCATCCATTTGTCTATGATTTTCATGAAGGCATTGTTTCTGATAGATGAGTAGTTCTCCAGTGTGTAGATGTATCAAATTTTCTGTATCCATTCCTCTCTTGAAGGGTATCTGGTTTCTTTCCAGCTTCTGGCTATTATAAATAAGGCTGCTATGAACATAGTGGAGCATGTGTCTTTGTTGGATGTTGGGGAATGTTTTGGGTATATGCCCAGGAGAGGTATAGCTGGGTCCTCAGGTAGTGGAATGTCCAATTTTCTGAGGAACCTCCAAACTGATTTCCAGAATGGTTGTACCAACCTGCAATCCCACCAACAGTGGAGGAGTGTTCCTCTTTCTACATGCTCCCCAGCATCTGCTGTCCACTGAGTTTTTGATCTTAGCCATTCTGACTGGTGTGAGGTGTAATCTCAGGGTTGTTTTGATTTACATTTCCCTGATGACTAAGGATGTTTAACATTTCTTTAGGTTCTTTTTGGCCATTCTATATTCCACAACTGCGAATTCTTTGTTTAGCTCTGTACCCCATTTTTAATAGGGTTATTTGGCTCTCTGGAGTCTAACTTTGTGAGTTTTTTTATATTTTGGATATTAACCCTCTATCAGTTGTAGGATTGTTAAAGATCTTTTCCCAATCTGCTGGTTGCCATTTTGACATAACAACAGTGTCCTTTGCCTTACAGAAGCTTTGTAGTTTTATGAGATCCCATTTGTCAATTCTTGATCTTAGAACATAAGCCATTGGTGTTTTGTTAAGGAAATTTTCTCCAGTGCTCATGTGTTCAAGAGTCTTCCCCATTTTTTCTTCTATTAGCTTGAGTGTATATAGTTTGATGTGGAGGTCCTTGATCCATTTGGATGTAAGCTTTGTACAGGGCAATAATAATGGGTCAATTTGCATTCTTAACCAAGCTGACCTCCAGTTGAACTGGCACCATTTGTTGAAAATGCTCTCTTTTTTCCATTGCATGGTTTTGGCTCCTTTGTTAAAAATCAAGTGACCATGGTTGTGTGGGTTCATTTCTGGGTCTTCAATTCAATTCCACTGAACTACCTGCTTGTCTCTGTACCAATAGCATACAATTTTTATCACTATTGTTCTGTAATACTGCTTGAGATCAGGGATGGTTATTTCCCCAGAAGTCCTTTTATTGTTGAGTATATTTTTGACTATCCTGGGTTTTTTGTTATTCCAGATGAATTTGCAAATTGTTCTTTCTAACTCTATGAAGAATTGGGTTGGAATTTTGATGGGCATTCCATTGAATCTGTAGATTGCTTTTGGTAAAATTGCCATTTTTACTATGTTAATCCTGACAATCCCTGAGCATGGGAGATCTTTGCATCTTCTGAGATCTTCTTCAATTTTGTTCTTCAGAGACTTGAAGTTTTTATCATACAGATCTTTCACTTGCTTGGTTAAAGTCACACTGAGGTATTTTATATTATTTGGGACTATTATGAAGGGTGTTGTTTCCCTAGTTTCTTTCTCAGCTTGTTCATCTTTTGTGTAGAGGAAGGCTACTGATTTATTTGAGTTAATTTTATACCCAGCCACTTTACTAAAGTTGTTTATCAGGCTAGTTCTCTGTTGCAACTTTTTGGGGTCATAAATATACAACCATATCATCTGCAAATACTGATATTTTGACTTCTTCCTTTCCAATTTGTATCCCTTTGACCTCCTTTTGTTGTCTGATGGCTCTGGTTAGCACTTCTAGTAATATAATAAATAAGTAGGGAGAGGGTGGGCAGCCTTGTCTAGTCCCTGATTTTAGTGGGATGGCTTCATGTTTCTCTCCATTTAGTTTAATGTTGGCTACTGGTTTGCTGTATATTGCTTTTCCTATGTTTAGGTATGAACCTTGAGTTCCTGTTCTTTCCAAGACTTTTCATGAGGTTTGTCAAATGCTTTTAAAGCATCTAATGAAATGATCCTTTGGTTCTTATTTTTGAGTTTGTTTATATAGTGGATTACATTGATGGATTTCTGTGTATTGAACCATCCCTGCATACCTGGGATGAAGCCTATTCCATCATGATGGATGATCATTTTGATATATTCTTGGATTCGGGTTGTAAGAATTTTATTGTGTATTTTTGTTTAATATTCATAAGGGAAATTGGTCTGAAGTTCTGTTTCCTTGTTGGGTTTTTGTGTGGTTTGGCTAAAAGAGTAATTGTGGCTTCATGGAAGGAATTTGGTAGTGCTCCATCTGTTTCAATTTTGTGGAATAGTTTGGACAATATTTGTATGAGGCCTTCTGTGAAGGTCTGATAGAATTCTACACTAAACACATCTGGTCCTGGGCTCTTTTTGGTTGGGAGAATTTCAATGACTGCTTCGATTTCTTTTGGAGTTATGGGGTTGTTTAAATGGTTTACCTTTTCCTGATTTAACTTTGATACCTGGTATTTGTCTAGAAAATTGTCCATGTCTTCCAGATTTTCCAGTTTTTTGAATATAGGCTTTTGTAGTAGGATTTGATGATTTTTTGGAATTTCATCAGATTCTGTTGTTATGTCTCCCTTTCATTTCTGATTTTGTTAATTTGGACACACTCTCTGTGTCCTCTGGTTAGTCTGGCTAAGGGTTTATCTATCTTGTTGATTTTCTCAAAGAACCAGCTTTTGGTTCTGTTGATTCTTTGTATAGTCCTTTTTGTTTCTACTTGGTTGATTTCAGCTCTGAGTTTGATTATTTCTTGCCTTCTACTCCTCTTGGGTGTATTTGCTTCTTTTTGTTCTAGAACTTTTAGGTGTGCTGTTAAGCTGCTGATGTATGCTCTTTCCTGTTTCTTTCTGCAGGCACTCAGAGCTATGAGTTTTCCTCTTAGCACAGCTTTCATTGTGTCCCATAAGTTTGGGTATGTTGTACTTTCATTTTCATTAAATTCTAAGAAGTCTTTAATTTCTTTCTTTATTTCATCCTTGACCAAGTTATCATTGAGTAGAGCATTGTTCAACTCCCATGAATATGTGGGCACTCTTTCCTTATTGTTGTTATTGAAGACCAGTCTTAGTCAGTAGTGATGTGATAGGATGCATGTGATTATTTCTATCAGATATATGTATCTATTGAGGCCTGTTTTGTGACCAATTGTTTGGTCAATTTTGGAGAAGGTACCATGAGGTTGTGAGAAGGAGGGTATATCCTTCTTTTTTAGGATGGAATGTTCTATAAATATCTCTTAAGTCCATTTTGTTCATAACTTCTGTTAGTCTCTCTATGTCTCTGTTTAATTTCTGTTTCCATGATCTGTCCATTGATGAGAGTGGGTGTTGAAATATTCTACTATTATTGTGTGAGGTGAAATGTGTGCTTTGAGCTTTAGTAAGGTTTCTTTTATGTATGTAGTTGCCCTTGTATTTGGAGCATAGTTATTTAGGATTGAGAGAGTTCATCTTGGTGGATTTTTCCTTTGATGAATATGAAGTGTCCTTCATTATTTTTTTTGATGACTTCTGGTTGAAAGTCGATTTTATTCGATATTAGCATGGCTACTCCAGCTTGCTTCTTCAGTCCATTTGATTGGAAAGTGATTTTCCAGCCTTTTACTCTGAGGTACTGTCTTTGTCTCTGGGTTGTGTTTCCTGTAGGCAGCAAAGTGTTGGGTCTTCATTGCGTTTCCAGTTTGTTAATCTATGTCTTTTTATTGGGGAATTGAGTCCATTTTGGTTGAGAAATATTAAGCAATAGTGATTGTTGCTTCCTGTTATTTTCGTATTTGTAGTTGTGTTAGGTTTGTATATTCTTTAAAGTGTATTTCTTTAAGTGCTTTTCAAACATTCGTTATTCCTCTTTTGAGAATTCTCCATTTTACTCCATTTTAGATTGGCTCATTTGTTTTTTGTAGTCTTTTGAATTCCTTATATTTTTGGATACTAGCTCTCTATCAGATGTAGTGTTATTGAAGATTGTTCCCCAATCTGTAGGTTGCCATTTTGTCTTATTGATAGTGTTCTTTGCCTTACAGAGGGATTTCAGTTACATGAGGTCCCATTTATCAGTTGTTAAGCTTACTGTCTGAGTCATTTGTGTTCTGTTCAGGAAAATTTCCCATACTAATGAGTTGGAGGCTATTTTCCATCTTCTTTTCTATTAGATTCAGCATATCTGATTTTATGTGGAGATCCTTGACCCACTTGGACTTGATCTTTGTGCAAGGTGATAAATATTGACCAAAGGCATTCTTCTACATGCAGATTGCCAGTTAATTCAGCACTGTTTGTTGAAGATGTTTTCTTCAGTGTTTGGTGTTGGCAACCTTGTCAAAGATCAAATGTATATACGTGTGTGCGATTTGTTTCTGGGTCTTCTATTCTATTCTATTTTTCAAAACAAAACCAAAATAAAAAAACCACAAAAGAACAAAACAACCCCCCCCAAATTTAGAAATTACTTTCCATTTGCTTCTTTGTCTCCATGTAGTGGTTGGAATGTCCTTACCATATTCCACATAGGTCACTTGTCTTGGGATTCTATGATCTTGAATGTAGATTCCACAAAATGACTATGAGAAGACCCAAACATGATACTGGTGATCACAAGTGCAAGAATAAAGAGAATGAAATTGTTGTATACAAAATTAAGAGGAGAACAAGTAATATTTACTAATTAATAATTAATGCTGTCCTGGGCTATATAACATGACTCTGACTCAAACAAAGAAAAAAGGGATTAAGCTGTGATAAATCAATATCTGGTACTACTACTCAAAAACAAAATACATGTCCTTTCCCCACAACTATTATGTACAGCTTAAGTGAATCTCAGAGGGTTTGTACTGAATGAAAAGATTGATGTTATGTGAAAAATCAAGTGTTCCACTTGGGTAACATTTTTGGAATACTGCAATTACAGTAGCAAGAGGTTTCCTAAATTCTAGGAGTGGAGAAGGGAGGTGACTGTGCTTGCAATGGAGAGCAAGAGGGACTCTGATGGAGTTTTTTTTTTTAAAAAGTGAGCATATTTAGTTTCTATACATGCTCTCAGTTTGTAACTTTATAGGCAACTAATTTATACTTTATCCTATATCAGTTAATGTGTGGAAAGAATAATAAAGAAGTTCTATATTTGCTAAAATTAAACTCTTATCTTTTCAAAGAAGATGCTCACTTTTATTCTTTAGGTAATGTTACCTAATATTTAGGTAATGTCTACATGTGACAAAATGCATCAAACACTTAACATTTTATAAACATGCACATTTTGTTGTTTTCTTTTACTAAGATGACACTACTTCCAGTGATGAAAAAAATAAAAAATAAAGGGTAAAGACATTTGAAAGGGCAGGTATAGTATTTTAAAGTTCCCTATAGAGGGTAGCTCATGCTCCTTGCTTTATTGAAAGCATTGGAGGTGGACCAATCCATAGCCTAACTCTGCCCCCTAAGTCCAAAGTTTTAAATGTTTTGCGCTAGCAGTACCACATGTATTGGCTTCTAAACATTATCATGTGTCCTTGGGGGCTGCTATTGAGTACTTTATTTATTTATACAGGTTTTTCATGTACCCAAGCTGGCCTGGAAGTTGCTTTGTTCCTGCCATTTTTACTTTCCAAGTGTATTTCTGGGATTCTAGGCACGCAAACCAGTTTTTCCAGTGCTGAGGTTTAAACCTAGGGTTTCATGCATGCTAGTCTAGGTACAAATGCTTGCCACCTAATGATCTGTTTTATTAGAGTGTTTGGCCATTCTGAAGGTCTTTAAATTGTTTAATATAGGGTAGGGTATAAAACACCACTAGGAGGTAGGTGTCCTAAAAGTGACCTGCGATTTTTTGGGATGATACTGATGACCCCATATCTTTCTTTCTTTTTTTTTATGTTAGGAAAATTAGATACATTATTTATAGCTTAATCACAGAACAATTTCCTTGCTTTTCGAGATGTCAATGCATACTAGAATAAACTCTGTAGAATATACAAAAAAAATACATAGTTTTCCCATGAAATTTTTCTTCAAAATAAATGGAAGGAAACACGTGTGTTGCTGATCCTGGTAATTCTGTAGGTTCTACAGTCCATATCCTGAAGTAGTGTTCCTGCCAGAACACAGAGAAACACTCAACACTGAGGGCTGAGAAAATGGCTTGGTGGGTAAGAGCGTTTGCTCTACATACATAAGGATCTGAATTTAAATCCCCAGCACCCACAATTAACCTAGCATTGTGGACTGGGGGTTTGGCAAATCCCAGAGACTGCCTGGCTGAATTGGCTCTGACCTATCCATGAGTGGACATGGGCACATGCACCTGCATATTTATGTAAGTGCAACTTCCCCACCCAAGAAATGTCCAACCCTTTTCATCCTTGGCCTGTGAGGTAAAGCATCCAGAGAAAGACTGTCTTCAGTGCTCCATGCTAGCTCAGTCTTAATCCTCCATTGTCTGCTGGACATTGGATTTTCTTGTCTGACTCCCAGCCCTGGAGGATCCAATACTTCCTGCCTCTTGTATATCCCTGTTTCTTCCTTTTTCCTTCCCACTCCCTCCTCCTTCCCCAGCCCCCTTTCCCTCCCATTCCTTCCTTCCATACTCCATGAAAAATTTTCAGGGACACATAGTTTTCATATCAGATTGATTTTATTTTCACCAGTGTCAAAGCACTGTGTAGTAACTACTGCATTTACACAGTTTGACATTGTTCAGCTGCCAGATTTTTGAACAGATTTTTCGGTCTTGGGTGGCTTGCTGAGTCTATTGGCTCTCCTCATCACTAGTTGTCACAGTGGAGCTGTCTGCATTGCTCTGCTCTGCTCCCATTTCAGTGCTAGTTATCTCATCCGTTTAGTCTTCTTTGTATGGGGTGCGGTTTTCTCTGAAGCGTTGTTTTCTGGGATTCTTGGCAGATTTCTCTCGGCCTTCTTTGTTGTCATTTGCACCTGGAATTTCAACAGAGTAAAGGGCATTTGAGTTTTTGAAAAGCTGGAATACCTGAAGGGCTATGGACTGAGAAAGGGGTAAATGCCAGGCCACAAAAGGGTTATGAGTGCTGGGGGAGGGGAAATCACCAGAGGAAGGATTATGCTTAGCTTGGGCCTTCTTACCTTCCCACTACATTTGGAACCAGACCGAAAACTCTTCTCTCCACTTCTGGTTTTGGATTGATGGTTAGTCTTAGCTTTCTTGGGTTTCCCTCTTGAAGTTGACGGCTGGACATCTGGTGTATTATTCTGTGATTTTTTTGTTGCTTTTGCCATGTTGAAGGCTACGGTGTTCTGGTCCAGAGCTCTCAGAGGCACAGTCTTTTGAACCCACCCTCAACAATGGGAGGCCACACCCGTGAGTCCTGTTTGGTCATCCAGGCCCTGCTCAGCTAATAGTGGTGGAGGAGCTGCTTTGACATCACAAAGCACCTTGCTGCCTGGTGGGAGCAGGCGCTGGGGTGGAGATCTCTCTGGTTTGCGGGGTGATGCTGTGAAGGAAATAGTGTCTGGATACAGACCTGAGGCTTTTCTTGAACATCTTCAAGAGACTCGTGCCACCATTTATTATATCCCCATCGTTAGTTGTGATAGAACTTTATGTGGCAGAGGATTTGCCCCCATGAACCCTTCCTGAAATGCAGCCCCCTCACATTCAATGGCTCATTCTGTCATGTCTCCTCCTCCTTAGTTAATAATAGTTAGCTAGACTTTTGGCGTATTATACCTTCCAAATTTAATTCCAAATCCTTTCAAAATTATTGTCAGTGTGTATATGAATTACCACATAAATGAAAACAAAAAGATATTAATGAATATCTTCCTACCTGGTGAATTTGGCATTCAAAACTGACATTTTTTGGTTACATGGAACAATGGCTAGTTTTTAAAGATTATTATTTTTTATTTACATCTCAAATATTGTTCCCATACTGGTCCCCTGTTCCAGAGTTCCTGACCCAATTCACTCTCTTTCCCCTCTAAGAGGTGCTCCCCTCCCATTTGGCCATCCCCCTTCTCTGGAGCATGAAGTCTTTACAGCATTAGCCACATCCTCTCCCACTGAGGTTAGACAAGGCACTCAGTCCTCTGCTACATATGTGCCAGAAACCTCTGACCAGCCAGTGTATGCTCTTTGATTGGTGGCTTAGTTTCTAGGAGATACCAAGGGTCCTGGTTGGTTGACGTTCTTGGTCTTCCTATGAAGTTATCATCCCCTTCAGGTGCTTCAATCCTTCCCCTAACTCTGCCAAAGGGGTCCGTGATCTAAGGCTAATGCTTAGCTGGCGATAAGCATCTGCATCTGTCTCAGCCATGCTGCTGGTAGAGCCTCTCAGGTGACAGCCATGTTAGGCTCTTGTCTTCAAGCACAGCATATCATCAGTAATAGCATCCAGCTTTATTGTGTCCCTGTGAGATGGGTCCTAAGTTGAGCCAGTTACTGTTCTAGAATTCCTTCACTATCTGCTCCATTTTCTCCCTGCATTTCTTTATTTTATTTTTTTTATTTTTCTTTTATTGGACTTTTTTATTAACTTGAGTATTTCTTATTTACATTTCGAGAGTTATTCCCTTTCCTGGTTTACGGGCCAACATCCCCCTAAACCCTCCCCCTCCCCTTCTTATGGGTGTTCCGCTCCCATCCTCCCCCCTTGCCGCCTCCCCCCCAACAATCTAGTTCACTGGGGTTCAGTCTTAGCAGGACCCAGGGCTTCCCCTTCCACTGGTGCTCTTACTAGGATATTCATTGCTACCTATGAGGTCAGAGTCCAGGGTCAGTCCATGTATAGTCTTTTAGGTAGTGGCCTAGTCCTGGAAGCTCTGCTTGCTTGGCACTGTTGTTCATATGGGGTCTCGAGCCCCTTCAAGCTTTCCAGTTCTTTCTCTGATTCCTTCAACGGAGGTCCTGTTCTCAGTTTAGTGGTTTGCTGCTGGCATTCGCCTCTGTATTTGCTGTATTCTGGCTATGTCTCTCAGGAGAGATCTACATGCGGCTCCTGTCTGCCTGCACTTCTTTGCTTCATCCATCTTGTCTAATTGGGTGGCTGTATATGATTGGGCCACATGTGAGGCAGGATCTGAATGGGTGTTCCTTCTGTGTCTGTTTCAATCTTTGCCTCTCTATTCCCTGCCATGGGTATTCTTGTTCCCCTTTTAAAGAAGGAGTGAAGCATTCACATTTTGGTCATCCGTCTTGAGTTTCATGTGTTCTAGGCATCTAGGGTAATTCAAGAATTTGGGCTAATAGCCACTTATCAATGAGTGCATACCATGTGTGTTTTTCTGTGATTGGGTTACCTCACTCAGGATGATATTTTCCAGTTCCCTCCACTTGCCTATGAATTTCATAAAGGAATTGTTTTTGACAGCAGAGTAATATTCCATTGTGTAGATGTACCACAGTTTCTGTATCCATTCCTCTGTTGAAGGGCATCTGGGTTCTTTCCAGCTTCTGGGTATTATAAATAAGGCTGCTATGAACATAGTGGAGCACGTGTCTTTTTTATATGTTGGGGTATCTTTTGGGTATATGCCCAAGAGAGGTATAGCTGGATCCTCAGGCAGTTCAATGTCCAATTTTCTGAGGAACCTCCAGACTGATTTCCAGAATGGTTTTACCAGTCTGCAATCCCACCAACAATAGAGGAGTCTTCCTCTTTCTCTACATCCTCGCCAGCATTTGCTGTCACCTGAGTTTTTGATCTTAGCCATTCTCACTGGTATGAGGTGAAATCTCAGGGTTGTTTTGATTTCCATTTTCCTTATGACTAAAGATGTTGAACATTTCTTTAGGTGTTTCTCAGCCATTCGGCATTCCTCAGCTGTGAATTCTTTGTTTAGCTCTGAACCCCATTTTGAATAGGGTTATTTGTCTCCCTCTCTGGGTCTAACTTCTTGAGTACTTTGTATATATTTTGGATATAAGGCCTCTATCTGTTGTAGGATTGGTAAAGATCTTTTCCCAATCTGTTGGTTGCCGTTTTGTCCTAACCACAGTGTCCTTTGCCTTACAGAAGCTTTGCAGTTTTATGAGATCTCATTTTAGATTCTTGATCTTAGAGCATAAGCCATTGGTGTTTTGTTCAGAAATTTTTTCCAGTGCCCATGTGTTAAGATGCTGCCCTAGTTTTTCTTCTATTAGTTTGAGTGTATTAGTTTTCTTCTATTAGTTTGATGTGGAGGTCCTTGATCCACTTGCACTTAAGCTTTGTACAGGGTGATAAGCATGGATCGATCTGCATTCTTCTACATGTTGACTTTCAGTTGAACCAGCACCATTTGCTGAAAATGCTATCTTTTTTCCATTGGATGGTTTTGGCTCCTTTGTCAAAAATCAGGTGCACATATGTGTGTGGGTTCATTTCTGGGTCTTCGATTCTGTTCCATTGGCCTATCTGTCTGTCTCTGTACCAATACCATGCAGATTTTATCACTATTGCTCTGGAATACTGCTTGAGTTCAGGGATAGTGATTACCCCTGAAGTCCTTTTATTGTTGAGGATAGTTTTACCTATCCTGGGTTTTTTGTTATTACAGATGAATTTGCAAATTGTTCTGTCTAACTCTTTGAAGAATTGGATTGGTATTTTGATGGGGATTGCATTGAATCTGTAGATTGCTTTTGGTAAAATGGCCATTTTTACTATATTAATCCTGCCAATCCATGAGCATGGGAGATCTTTCCATCTTCTGAGGTCTTCTTCAATTTCTTTCTTCAGAGTCTTGAAGTTCTTTTTTGTACAGATCTTTTTACTTGCTTGGTTAAAGTCACACCGAGGTACTTTATATTATTTAGGATCTATTATGAAGGGTGTCATTTCCCAAATTTCTTTCTCGGCTTGTTTATCTTTTGTGTGGAGGAAGGCTACTGATTTATTTGAGTTAATTTTATACCCAGCCACTTTGCTGAAGTTGTTTATCAGCTTTAGTAGTTCTCTGGTGGAACTTTTGGGATCACTTAAATGTACTATCATATCATCTGCAAATTGTGATATTTTGACTTCTTCTTTTCCAATCTGTATCCCCTTGATTTCCTTTTGTTTTCTGATTGCTCTGGCTAGAACATCAAGCACTAAATTGAATAAGTAGGGAGAGAGTGGGCAGCCTTGTCTAGTCCCTGATTTTAGTGGGATTGCTTCAAGTTTCTCTCCATTTAGTTTAATGTTAGCTACTGGTTTGCTGTATATGGCTTTACTATGTTTAGGTATGGGCCTTGAATTCCTATTCTTTCCAGGACTTTTATCATGAAGGGGTGTTGAATTTTGTCAAATGCTTTCTCAGCATCTAATGAAATGATCATGTGGTTTTGTTCTTTCAGTTTGTTTATATAATGGTTCACGTTGACGGTTTTCCGTATATTAAACCATCCCTGCATGCCTGGGATGAAGCCTACTTGATCATGGTGGATGATTGTTTTGATGTGCTCTTGGATTCGGTTTGCCAGAATTTTTATTGAGTATTTTTAAAATATTCATAAGGGAAATTGGTCTGAAGTTCTCTTTCTTTGTTGGGTCTTTGTGTGGTTTAGGTATAAGAGTAATTGTGGCTTCATAGAAGGAATTCGGTAGTGCTCCATCTGTTTCAATTTTGTGGAATAGTTTGGATAATGTTGGTATGAGGTCTTCTATGAAGGTCTGATAGAATTCTGCACTAAACCCGGTCTGATAGAATTCTGCACTAAACCCGTCTGGACGTGGACTCTTTTTTGTTGGGAGACCTTTAATGACTGCTTCTATTTCCTTAGGAGTTATGGGGTTGTTTAACTGGTTTATCTGTTCCTGATTTAACTTCGGTACCTGGTATCTGTCTAGGAAATTGTCCATTTCCTGCAGATTTTCAAGTTTTGTTGAATATAGGCTTTTATAGTAAGATCTGATGATTTTTTGAATTTCCTCTGAATCTGTAGTTATGTCTCCCTTTTCATTTCTGATTTTGTTAATTTGGACACACTCTCTGTGTCCTCTCATTAGTCTGGCTAAGGGTTTATCTATCTTGTTGATTTTCTCAAAGAACCAACTTTTGGTTCTGTTGATTCTTTCTATGGTCCTTTTTGTTTCTACTTGGTTGATTTCAGCTCTGAGTTTGATTATTTTTTGTCTTCTACTCCTCCTGGGTGTATTTGCTTCTTTTTGTTCTAGAGCTTTTAGGTGTGCTGTCAAGCTGGTGACTTATGCTCTTTCCTATTTCTTTCTGCCGGCACTCACAGCTATGAGTTTTCCTCTTAGCACAGCTTTCATTGTGTCCCATAAGTTTGGGTATGTTGTACCTTCATTTTCATTAAATTCTAAAAAGTCTTTAATTTCTTTATTTCTTCCTTAATCAGGTTATCGTTGAGTAGAGCATTGTTCAACTTCCACGTATATGTGGGCGTTCTTCCCTTATTTTTATTGAAGACCAGCTTTAGTCCGTGGTGGTCCGATAGCACGCATGGGATTATTTCTATCTTTCTGTACCTGTTGAGGCCCGTTTTTTGACCAATTATATGGTCAATTTTGGAGAAAGTACCATGAGGAGCTGAGAAGAAGGTATATCCTTTTGCTTTAGGATAGAATGTTCTATAAATATCTGTTAAGTCCATTTGGCTCATGACTTCTCTTAGTCTGTCTACGTCTCTGTTTAATTTCTGTTTCCATGATCTGTCCATTGATGAGAGTGGGCTGTTGAAATCTCCTACTATTATTGTGTGAGGTGCAATGTGTGTGTTGAGCTTTAGTAAGGTTTCTTTTACGTATGTAGGTACCCTTGTATTTTGGGGCATAGATATTTAGGATTGAGAGTTCATCTTGGTGGATTTTTCCTTTGATGAATATGAAGTGTCCTTCCTTATATTTTTGATGACTTTCAGTTGAAAATTGATTTTATTTGCTATTAGAATGGCTACTCCAGCTTGCTTCTTCTGACCATTTGCTTGGAAAGTTGTTTTCCAGCCTTTCACTCTGAGGTAGTGTCTGTCTTTCTCTCTGTGGTGTGTTTCCTGTAGGCAGCAGAATGCAGGGTCCTCGTTGCATATGCAGTTTGTTAATCTATGTCTTTTTATTGGGGAGTTGAGGCCATTGATTTTGAGAGATATTAAGGAATAGTGATTATTGCTTCCTGTTATATTCATATTTGGATGTGAGGTTATGTTGGTGTGCTTTTCTTCTCTTTGTTTTGTTGCCAAGATGATTAGTTTCTTGCCTCTTCTAGGGTATAGCTTGCCTCCTTATGTTGGGCTTTACCATTTATTATCCTTTGTAGTGCTGGATTTATAGAAAGATATTGTGTATATTTGGTTTTGTCATGGTATATCTTGGTTTTTCCATCTATGTTAATTGAGAGTTTTGCAGGATACAGTAACCTGGGCTGGCATTTGTGTTCTCTTAGTGTCTGTATGACATCAGTCCAGGATCTTCTGGTCTTCATAGTTTCTGGCAAAAAGTCTGGTGTGATTCTGATAGGTCTGCCTTTATATGTTACTTGACCTTTTTCCCTTACTGCTTTTAATATTCTTTCTTTATTTTGTGCGTTTGGTGTTTTGACTATTATGTGTCGGGAGGTGTTTCTTTTCTGGTCCAATCTATTTGGAGTTCTGTAGGCTTCTTGTATGCATATGGGTATCTCTTTCTTTAGGTTAGGGAAGTTTTCTTCTATGATTTTGTTGAAGATATTTACTGGTCCTTTGAGCTGGGGAGTCTTCACTCTCTTCTATACCTATTATCCTTAGGTTTGATCTTCTCATTGAGTCCTGGATTTCCTGTATGTTTTGGACCAGTAGCTTTTTCCTTTACATTATCTTTGACAGTTGAGTCGATGATTTCTATGGAATCTTCTGCTCCTGAGATTCTCTCTTCTATCTCTTGTATTCTGTTGGTGAAGCTTGTATCTACGGCTCCTTGTCTTCTCTTTTGGTTTTCTATATCCAGGGTTGTTTCCAGGTGTTCTTTCTTAATTGTGTCTATTTCCATTTTTAATTCCTTCAACTGTTTGATTGTGTTTTCCTGGAATTCTTTCAGGGATTTTTGTGATTCCTCTCTGTAGTCTTCTACTTGTTTATTTATGTTTTCCTGTGTTTCTCTAAGGGAGTTCTTCACGTCTTTCTTGAAGTCCTCCAGCATCATGATCAAATATGATTTTGAAACTAGATCTTGCTTTTCTGGTGTGTTTGGATATTCCATGTTTGTTTTGGTGGATAATTGGGCTCCGATGATGCCATGTAGTCTTGGTTTCTGTTGCTTGGGTTCCTGTGCTTGCCTCTCGCCATCAGATTATCTCTAGTGTTACTTTGTTCTGCTATTTCTGACAGTGGCTAGACTGTCCTATAAGCCTGTGTGTCAGGGGTGCTGTAGACCTGTTTTCCTGTTTTCTTTTAGCCAGTTATGGGGACAGAGTGTTCTGCTTTCGTGCGTGTAGTTTTTCCTATCTACAGGTCTTCAGCTGTTCCTGTGGGCCTGTGTCCTGAGTTCACTAGGCAGGTCGCTTGGAGTAGGAAGGTTTGTCTTACCTGTGGTCCCGAGGCTCAAGTTTGCTTGTGGGGTGTTGCTTACGAGCTCTCCATGGGGGAAGCAACCAGGAAGATCTGCGCCGCCCTTTCCGGGAGCTTCTGTTCACCAGGGTTCCAGATGGCGTTTGGTGTTTTCCTCTGGAATCAGAGATGCGGGCAGAGTGTAGTCTCTTCTAGTTTCTCAGGTGTGTCTGCCTCTCTGAAGGTTTAGCTCTCCCTCCCATGGGATTTGTGTGCAGAGAACTGTCTATCCAGTTGGTCCCTTAAGTTTCCGGAGGTGTCTCAGACGCAGTGGACTTGCTGCTCCTGTGCCCTAATCCAAGGGAACCCAGATGCCGTACACAGTTTCCTCTTGGGCCAGGGATGTGGGCAGGGGTGGGCAGTGTTGGTAGTCTCTTCCGCTCTGCAGTCTCAGGAGTGCCCACCTGTCCAGGTGGTGAGGTCTCTCTCCCACGGGGTTTGGGAGCAGTGAGCTGCTGCAGGCAGGGACCGCGGGTTTGGGAATCCCGCTAAAAACCGGAAGTGTCTGGTCCTAGAGGAATTTTGCCTCTGTGTTTCCTGAGTTCACCAGGCAGGTCGCTTGGAGCAGGAAGGTTTGTCTCTGAGGGGGCAACAACCAGCTGCATTTCTTTTAGATAGAATCAACTCTAGGTCTAATTTGGTGTCCTCATCCCTCTGTTGAACATTTTGACTAAGGTCACCCCCATTGTATCCTAGGTACCTCTCACCTAGGAATCTGGAACTTTCTAGAGCTTACCCCAACACCTAGCAACTGGATATTTTTATTCATTCTCCTGGTCCCCTGATCTTTTCTCATTTCTCCCCTCTGTAACAGTTTGTATATGGTTGGTCCAGGGAGTGACACTATTAGGAGGTGTGGCCCTGGTGGAGTAGGTGTGTACCACTATACCTGGATCTGGAACTTGCTTTGTTCTAGTCTGACTTTGAGCTCAGAGATCTGCTGACCTCAGCCTTTTGGGATTAAAGGCATGTACTACCTTGTCTGGGCCTAAGTTTTTCATAGCCACTTTGCCTCAAGATATCCATGTCAAGATCTGGGTCAGAAGCCTGTGTCTTCCACCCTCAAGATCTGTATCACAGGTGTGCCCTCCATTACTGGATTATAATTCATTGCAAATGTAGTCAGGTTGACAACTAGGAATAACCATCCCAACCTCTGATTCTGTCCTCATTTCCCATCCCCTCTCCCACTCAGGTCCTTCCTTCCCTCTCCCTCCCATGATTATTTGGTTCCCCATTCTATGTGGGATTCAAGTATCCTCCCTTGGGCCTTCCTTCTTGTTTAACTTCTTTGGGTCTGTGTGGTGTATTTTGGGTATTCTGTACTTTGTGTCTAGTACCCACTTATCAGTGAGTTTATACCTGGATGTCCTTTTGGGTCTGTGCTACCTCACTCAAGGTGATAATTTCTAGTTTCATCCATTTGCCTGTGAGATTCATCAAGTCATTGTCTTTAATAGTTGAATATTATTCCATTGTGTAAATGAACCACATTTTCTGTATCTATTCTTCATTCGAGGGGCATCTGGGTTGCTTCTAGTTCCTACTTATTGGGAATAAGGCTGCTGTGAACATAGTGGAGCATGTTTCCTTGGAGTATGGTGGAGCGTTATTTGAGTATACGCCCAGGAGTGGTATAGCTGGGTCCTCAGGTAGATCTATTTCCAATTTTCTGAGAAACTGCCAGATTGACTTCCAGAGTGTTTTTACCAGTTTGCAATTCTACCAGTGATGGGGAAATGTTTTTAGTTTATGATATCTTGACACAAGTCATCTGAGAGGAGAAGACATCAATTAAGGGAATGCCTCCATAAATGGGTCTGTAGGCAAGCCTGTAGTACATTTTGTTATTTAATGATTGATATGAGAAGACCCAGCCTATTCTGTATGGCGTTGTGGTGTTTCTGAGTTCTATAAGAAAGCAGGCTAAGCAATTTGTGAGAAGTAATTAGCACTCCTCCATGGCCTCTGCATCAGCTCCTGCCTCTAGGTTCCTGCCCAGCTTGAGCTCCTGTCCTGACTCCCCTCAATGACAGACTACAATGCGGAAGTGTAAGCAGAATAAACCCTTCCACCCCACATTACTGGTAATGGTCACAGCAATAGTAACCCTGACTAAGACACATGGTTTTCCATTTATATATAGGGATTGGGAAGAACTAGCCACTCTCAAAGACTGTACATTTGCCTTATTTGTTCTTAAACTCTGGCTACACAACTACTAAAACTGACACTATTCTTTTTATTTAATTTTAATGCAGTATATTTTATTTTATTTTATCTTCCACCACCAAATTTTATCCAATCATTAGATCTTCTCATATATTTGAATTATAACCTTAGAAGAAGAAAACTAATTAGTGCTGTCAAGTTGTCTTGAGATGCTCCTTGGTCTCATCTCATCTCATCTCTCTGTCTGTCTGTCTGTCTGTCTATCTGTCTGTCTGTTATGCTTGCCAGCCATATCATTATAAAATGCTCTGCACCATATACAACTTAAGGAATGTCTTTTTAAATGTTATTTTATTTATTCCTATGTAAGCTTCTGTGCATGTGTGTACAGATCCCTTAAGGATCTCCTGGAACTGGAGTTACAGGGGATTCTGAGTTACTTATTTGGATGCTCGGAACCAAATCCTGGGACCCCTGCAAGGGCAGTTTGCTGACTATTCATGACAACTGGGTGGCAGGTGGGCTTTCCCTGCCCTACGCACTGACTCCTTGTCAATCCTGTTCCTGGGGACCTCTTGCTGCCAGGCTTCCAGACTACTTTGGTAACAGGAACCCCTTCAAGCCTGGCCTAACCCCTTGAGGTACAGGAGCTTCCATGGCCCTGCCTGAGAAGCTCCACTGGCCGGGTTCCAGATTTCTCAAACTGCCCTTACAGCCATTCACAGCCCCCTTCCACAGGCAGAAGAGTAACCAGACCCCAGCCTACAGAAATTCCCAAGCCTTGCCCCAAATCAGGCCACCCTGTAAAGCCTTGCCCTCACCCAGGAAACAATCTATAAACCCTGTGCTCTGTTTAGTTCTCTGTTGCTTCCCACTTGAGAAGAGGTACCCACCACCCTTTGTTTCCCCTCCCACTAAATCTCTAGTGTGAGGTTTGTTGTACAGTGTGATTTTGTGGTATTCCTTGGATATGATTGCCAGGATACCTTTCCATCTGAACTATAACTCTTAATACAACAGCAACTACTCTTAACTCCCGGGCCATCTCCCCCGACACTAAGGAATGATTCTTAATAAAATTGGCAGTCTGCATTATTTATTCGTATTTTGAAAGTTGCTGACCCATGACTAACATATACAGCTTGACTGAATAGAATAAGGGCCACTATGGTTAAAGGAACTGTGGCTTTCACATTAATACAAGTTGCCACCTCTCCTGTTTACCCCATAAAGTGCTCGCTACTTTACTACTAGCATTTTGGTAATAAATTAAAATATTAATAGCATTAAAGGCTATATTCCTGTTGCAAAAGTGCTAATTGGCTTATATAATAAAATCTTCATGATCATCTGGGAAAGCATATGTGAAAACAGGCAAACAGCAGAAATAAACCAAACCACACTGCTTTGCTGGTGAATGGCAGATTTCACATAAGCCCTTGACCAGATAAATCAAATATATGTGTTTCTGGATTTGATTTCAGCTACTTTGAATGATGGTGCTAAGAATATGTTTGGAGCAGTTTCTTTTGTCTCTTGTTTAGTAAACATCAGTGAACACCTACATTGTTCTGCTTGGAAAAGACACATCAAGAAATGAAAACCATTTTCCTTCCCTTCATAGAACTTTAATTTTTGCTCCGATATCAGCAGGTCAGGATTTTCTTTTTTTTTTTTTTTTTTTTGGTTTTTTTTTTTTGGAGCTGGGGGCCGAACCCAGGGCCTTGGGGTTCCTAGGCAAGAGCTCTACCACTGAGCTAAATCCCCAACCCAGGTCAGGATTTTCTAAGCATTAAAAATTGTGATATTTTTCTTTTTTACTGTTATTGGAAAATAAATTCAAACATGTTTTTAATTTTACGTGTACAAGTGTTTTACCTGAGTGTATGCCTGTGTTCTGTTCAGTGCCCAGTGAGGCCAGAAGAGAGTGGGGAACTGGAGTTAGATAGTTGTAAGCACCAAGTCGGTGCTGGGATTTGGAGTCAGGTCCTCTGGAAGAGCAGCTAGTGCTTAACCATCTCTCCAACCCTGGAAAACACATCTTATATTATTACTTTTTAAAACGTTTCTGTGGAAGGGGAAGCCCTTGGTCCTGCCAAGACTGAACCCCCAGTGAACGTGATTGTTGGGGGGAGGGCAGTAATGAGGAGAGCATGGGGAGGGGAACCCCAATATAGAAGGGGAGGGGGATGTTGGCCCGGAAACCGGGAAAGGGAATAACAATCGAAATGTAAATAAGAAATACTCAAGTTAATAAAGATTAAAAAAAAAACGTTTCTGTGGTGAATGTGTGTGTGTGTGTGTGCGCGTGTGTGTGTATGTGGGTTTGTGGTGAGCATATGCATACCTGTTCCCATGCATATGAATACACACATATGTGTACATGAGTGCCCAAGGCGGATGTCAGGAATCCTGATCATTCTACCATACTTATGAATTCATTACTTATTGAATCAGTGTGTCTCAGCTGAAGCCACAGCTCGCCAAGATACCTAGTTTAGCCAGTCAGGTTGTTTCCGGGATCCCTTGTCTTTGTCTTCCTCCCACTGGCATCATGTCAGGATACCCAGCATTTATGTGGATTCTGGGGACCTAACTCTGATCCTCCTTGAATCTTTAATCAGGGAGCCATTTCTCTAAACCAATTTTTAAATATTTAATTGAAACCTGCTAATTGTACATACTTAGGAATCCAGCATAATATTTTAACTCATGTATACATTATGTAATGATCAGATCAAGATAACTGGTGTGTTGATATTTTAGATACACATCCTTTCTTAGTGTTATAAACATTAAAAATTCATTTTAAACTCAGATATCATTTTATTTGTTCTTTAAGAGTTTCATACAATATGTTTTGGTTGTATTCACTCCCCATACGTCTTTCCAGATCCACCTCTCCTTTCTTTACTTATCCAACATTGTGAGGTTTTTTTTTAACTCATTAAGACCAAGTTGTTCTGCTCAAATATTCTTGGGTCTGTGGTCTTCCAGTGGATTGCAGTTGATTAACCAGATGCTACACTCTTAGAGAAGATCGTCTCTTCCTCCCCTAGCTAGCAGTTACCCATAGCTTTACAGGTAGTAGTGGAATTTCCTTCCCAGTTTCATCTGAATGTTTGGTTTTGGTGTGGCTTGGGCTTGCAGAGGTTTGGTACATGCTTGCCTAACTGCTGTGAATGCCTATTTGTAGCTGGCCTGATATAACCAAAAGATGCTGTTTCCTTGTTGTCATCCATTGCTTCTAGTTCTTGCACTTTTTCTGCTCCCTCTTCTGCAATGATCCCTGAGCCATGGGAGAAAGGGGTCTGACTTATATGTTCCATTTAGGGCTTAGCATTCTGCAGTCTCTTATTCTGTGCACCTCGGCCAATTGTCAGTCTCTGTGTTAATCACTATCTACTACAAATACAGGCATCTCAGATGAGGGCTGTGCAATGCATTTATCTATGTGTATAGTGAAAGGTCATAAAGAGTCAGTTTAATATTATGCTACACTTGTGAAATGTAGTAGGTTCAAACTTAGGAATTATAACTTGCCTAGCCAGAGGCTCTTGCTCTGATAAGAGTGTGGGGGAGCACCCTATCAGAGGCAAAGTGGATAGGGGAATGGAAGGGGGAACAGGAATGGGGACAAAATTTGGAATGTAATAAAAATAAAACAATTTAATAAGACAAAAATTACAAGACTATGAAAAATAAAAATAAAAATAAGGCTTAATACCATGTTCCTTATTAAACATCAACATAGCTCTTATTTAAATATTAACTTACTTCAGTGTAGATAGTTTAAATACAGTAAGGTATAACACATCCAAAAAAGTTATGGCATTGAAATCTACATTAATAGCAATCAAAGTAGACATTAGGATAAATAGTCTAATTAGAGTTGTAGAGCATTTTTTCTCAATGATAGTTCCACAAATTTGTTAAAAATATGCAAAATTCTTAAAAGTCTGAGGCTAATTATGGAGGTATAGTATAAAATAGGCACTAACAAACCAAAATGAAGTAGAAATTCCTATAATTGCAAAGTTGACACTTCTTTTTGATATTTTAGAAAACAACTGAATATAAAATTGGTATGGACATAAATATTTTAATTATCCAACTTTGCCAAACTAATATTTTTAGAACAGGATACCCAACAGCTACAGATCACACATTTTTCTCAGGCATACATATTATATTCACTCAGATATATTATACCCTAAGCCATAAAAATCATTAAGAAATTTTGAAAAAGTTTGAAACTACAAGAAATGAAGTCAGAGTAAACTGCAAAGCAATAGTAAAAGACAGGAAGAAAAAGAAATAAATTATTTAAAATTAAACGGTAAATCTCCATATAGCATTTAAATAAGAGGTTAAAAAATTCAAAAATAAATGCTATTAAACTAAACACTAAAATTTGTGAAATGCAATAAAGAATTGATTAAAATGAGCTGTAAAATTTAAGTATGTTAGAAGGAAACTGCAAAATATTTAAGGATTAATATCAATTCTACAAAAAAATTCTTCCAGATAAAATATTTTAAATGCTAACACTTATTTCAGATACTCAAAAAATGAGTAAATAATGAGCAAAGAAGAATAAAAGTAAATTTAGTTCATGAAAAAGCATAAATATTTATACAAAATAATAACATTATTCAGCTTGAAATATGGATCTTAGTACAAAATATATTCATAAGCGTCATCACAGAAGTAAAATCTACATTCATTAAAAATGTAAGCAATATAATACCCATTACATTAGAAATATATCCAAACATAATGATTATTTCAATAGTAACAGCAAAATACTTGGTAAAATATAAATTATTTTATATATAATATGTCAGAAATATAACAATTGCAATATGATCTTTATCTTGATAAAAATGTGCCTATGAAAGTTAAAAACCTTCCATATTTAATTCCAAAAACTATAAAATTGCATAGTTAAGACTGGTATTGAGTCCCACGGTTTGTAGTCATAATTTCACTGGAGGTCCTATCTCTTATATAAGTCACAGTAAGAAGCAAAATTTTATGACATTTTGGAGGATGAACTAAAAAGTATCTTTATATTTAGACATCATAATATTTGTGCAACACATTATAGAATCTAAGCCTATCTCAAATCAAAAGTGAATTTAGTGCTCACAGAACAAAAGACCATTGTAATATATATAACAAATGTATCTATATATTAATATATAAAATATTTTCATATAAAGTAGAATATAAATATTATTACTAATGAATGACCATGTATAAAATAAAGGATTTAGATATTAATTTAGAGATTCACATAACTCTATTGATGTTAAGCAAAGCATTGAGGATCCTAAATAGTTTTTTATTGATTATTTTATTTATTTATATTTCAAATGTTTCCCATCACGGTATTAGGTGCTCAACCCCCCCATTCCATGCCCCTCCCTCCCCTTGCCTCTTAGAAGGTACTCCCCTGCTCACCCACCTACTCCTGCTTCGCCTCTCTAAAATCCCTCTTCACTGGGGCAACAACCGTTCACAGAACTAAGCACCTCCCTTCCTATTGATGCCAGATAAGGCAATGCTCTGCTACATATGTAGCAGGAACCATGAGTCCACCCATGTATAATCTTTGGTTGGTGGTTTAGTCTCTGGAAGCTTTGTGATGTCCAGTTACTTGATATTGTTGTTCTTCTTATGGAATTGCAATTCCCTTAAGCTCCTTTAGTCCTTCGTTATCTGTTCCATTGGGGTCCCCAGGATCATTTCAATGATTGGTTGAGTCTGTATATGTCTTAATCAGGTGCTGGCAGAGCCTCTCAAAGGACAATCATACCAGGCTCCTGTCTGCAAGCACTTCTTGCATTAACAATGGTGTCAAAAAAACAAAACAAAACAAAACAAACAAAACAAAACAAAACAAGAAAAAAACCCAATGGTGTCAAGGTTTGGTCTCTGCAGGTGGGATGGATCCCAAGGTGGGGCATTCTCTGGATGGCCTTTTCTTTTGTTTCTGCTCCATTTCTTGTCCCTGCTTTTCCTTTAAACAGGAACAATTCTAGGTTAAAAATTTTGAGATGAATGAGTAGCCTCTTCCCTCAACTAGTAGCCATGGTTATGTACTTAGGGTGCTATATTCAGGTTCTATCTGTTGAATATTTTGGATAATGTCATCCCATCTCCATTGGATCCTGGAAACCTCTTGTATCCCGGGTTTCTGGGATTTTCTACTAGTTCCCCAGGGTCCCCATCACCACTGCTACACATTTTTATTCATTCTACTGGCCCTCTAGACTTCTCTCCTGTCTTTTCTCATACATGATTCCATCCCCTTTTATCCCTCCTTCTCCTCTCTCCCACCTAGACCCCTCTCTCCCTCTTCACCCTCCCCCCATGATATTTTTGTTCCCTTTTCTTAGTGGGATTAAAGCATCCACACTTGGACTTGTTCCTTGTTTTTTATGATCTGTGTATAAGTGGGTATTCTAAGCTTTTGGGGTAATATCCCCTTATCAGTAAGAACATACAATGGGATTGCCCCACTCAGGATGATACTTTCTTGTTCCATCCATTTTCCTAAGAATTTGCTGAAGTCATTGTTTTTAATAGCTGAGTAGTAATCCATTATGTAAATGTACCATACTTTCTGTATCCATTCCTCTGTTGAAGGAAACCGGAGTTCTTTCTAGTTTTGACTATTATAAATAAGGCCTCTAAGAACACAGTGTATCACGTGCCCTTGTTATATGTTGGACCTTACTTTGGGGATATGCCCAGTAGTGGTATATCTCGGACTTCATATAGAACTATTACCAATTTTCTGAGGAATCACCAGACTGATATCCAGAGTAATTTAAATGGTTTACTGGCATAGATGTGGAGAAAGAGGAGCACTTCTCCATTGTATGTGGGATTGCAAACTGGTAAAACCACTCTGGACATCAGTCTGGAGGTTCCACAGAAAATTGGACATTCCACTACCTGAGGACTCACCTATACCTCTCCTGGGCATATACCCAAAAGACGCTCCAACATACAACAAAGTCACATGCTCCACTATGTTCATAACAGCCTTATTTATAAAAGCCAGAAGCTGGAAAGAACCCAGATGCCCTTCAACAGAGGAATGGATTCAAAAAATGTGGTACATTGACACTTAGCTATCAAAAATAATGATTTCATGAAATTCATAGGCAAATGGAATGAACTACAAAGTATCATCCTGAGTGAGGTAACTCAATCACAGAAAAACACACTTGGTTTGCATTGATAAGTGGATATTAACCCAAAAGCTGGAACTAACCAAGATGCAATTCACAGACCACAGGCAGCTCAAAAAGAAGGATGACCAAAATTTGGATGCTCCCACTCCTTCTTAAAAGGGGAAAAATACCCATAGGAGGGGATATGGAAGCAAAGTTTAGAGCAGAGACTGAAGGAATGGCCATTCAGAGCCTGTCTCACATGTTGCCCATATATATTAGTTTTGCCAGAATTTTATTGATTATTTTTGCATAGATATTCACTAGCAATATTAGTCTGAAGTTCAATTTATTTATTGTGTCTTTGTGTGGTTTAGGTATCACAATTACTGTGGCTTCATAGAATGAATTAGGTAGTGTTCCTTCTGTTTCTATTCTATGGAATAGTTTGAGGAGTGTTGGTAATAGCTTTTCTTTGAAGATCTGGTAGTGTTCTTCACTAAAAGCATCTGGCCCTGGAAATTTTTAGTTGGGATGTTTTTAATGACTTCTTCTACTTCCTTAGAGGATATGGGACTGTTTAAAGAATTTACCTGCTATTCATTCAAATTTGATATGTGATATCTGTCAAAAAAAGTCACTCATTGCATCTAGATTTTCCAGTTTTCTTGAGTAAAGGTTTTTTTAGTAAGATATGATGATATTTTTCAATTTTGTCCATTTCTGTTTTTGTGTCTTTCCTCACTATGCCACAAGGATGCTTGCTAATCTATGCTCATAGCAGGCTTATTCATACTAGCACGCAAATGGTAACAAACTTGATTTCACTCAACTGAAGAATGGATAAGTAAAATATGGTACATCTACACGATGGAATACTATTCAACCCTTAAAAATAAATAAGTCATGAAATTTACAGACAAGTGGATGGATTAGAAAATATCATCTTGAGTGATGCAACCCCAACCCAGAAAACACACATGGTATATTCACTTATAAGTGGACATTAACCGGCCCAAGAGGAAACTGTATACGGCCTCTGGGTTCCCTTGGATAAGGGCACAGGAGCAGGAAATCCGCTGATTCTGAGACACCACCGGAACCTGAAGGGACCGACCAGATAAACAGTTCTCTGCACCCAAATCCCGTGGGAGGGAGAGCTAAACCTTCAGAGAGGCAGACACGCCTGGGAAACCAGAAGAGTCTACACTCGGCCCACATCTCTGACTCCAGAGGAAAACACCAAACGCCATCTGGAACCCTGGTGCACGGAAGCTCCCGGAAAGGGCGGTGCAGATCTTCCTGGTTGCTGCCGCCGGGGAGAGCTCATAAGCAACACCCCACGAGCAAACTTGAGCCTCAGGACCGCAGGTAAGACCAACTTTCCTGCTGCAAGCGACCTGACTGGTGGCCTTGGGACACACAGAGGCAAAATTCCTCTAGGACTGGACACTTCCGGTTTTTAGCAGGAGTCCTAATTTCGCCCTCCCTGCCTCCAGCTCACTGCTCCCAAACCCCGTGGGAGAGAAGACACAGAGAGTGTGTCCAAATTAACAAAATCAGAAATGAAAAGGGAGACATAACTACAGATTCAGAGGAAATTCAAAAAATCATCAGATCTTACTATGAAAGCCTATATTCAACAAAACTTGAAAATCTGCAGGAAATGGACAATTTCCTAGAGAGATACCAGGTACCGAAGTTAAATCAGGAACAGATAAACCAGTTAAACAACCCCATAACTCCTAAGGAAATAGAAGCAGTCATTAAAGGTCTCCCAACAAAAAAGAGTCCACGTCCAGACGGGTTTAGTGCAGAATTCTATCAGACCGGGTTTAGTGCAGAATTCTATCAGACCTTCATAGTAGACCTCATACCAATATTATCCAAACTATTCCACAAAATTGAAACAGATGGAGCACTACCAAATTCCTTCTATGAAGCCACAATTACTCATACCTAAACCACACAAAGACCCAACAAAAAAAGAGAACTTCAGACCAATTTCCCTTATGAATATGACACAAAAAATACTCAATAAAATTCTGGCAAACCGAATCCAAGAGCACATCAAAACAATCATCCACCATGATCAAGTAGGCTTCATCCCAGGCATGCAGGGATGGTTTAATATACGGAAAACCATCAACATGATCCATTATATAAACAAACTGAAAGAACAAAACCACATGATCATTTCATTAGATGCTGAGAAAGCATTTGACAAAATTCAACACCCCTTCATGATAAAAGTCCTGGAAAGAATAGGAATTCAGGGTCCATACCTAAGCGTAGTAAAAGCCATATACAGCAAACCAGTTGCTAACATTAAACTAAATGGAGAGAAACTTGAAGCAATCCCACTAAAATCAGGGACTAGACAAGGCTGCCCACTCTCTCCCCACTTATTCAATATAGTTCTTGAAGTTCTAGCCAGAGCAATCAGACAACAAAAGGAGGTCAAGGGGATACAGATTGGAAAAGTAGAAGTCAAAATATCACTATTTGCAGATGATATGATAGTATATTTAAGTGATTCCAAAAGTTCCACCAGAGAACTACTAAAGCTGATAAACAACTTCAGCTAAGTGGCTGGGTATAAAATTAACTCAAATAAATCAGTAGCCTTCCTCTACACAAAAGAGAAACAAGCCGAGAAAGAAATTAGGGAAGCGACACCCTTCATAATAGATCCAAACAATATAAAGTACCTCGGTGTGACTTTAACCAAGCAAGTATAAGATCTGTACAATAAGAACTTCAAGACTCTGAAGAAAGAAACTGAAGAAGACCTCATAAGATGGAAAGATCTCCCATGCTCATGGATTGGCAGGGTTAATATAGTAAAAATGGCCTTCTACCAAAAGCGATCTACAGATTCAATGCAATCCCCATCAAAATACCAATCCAATTCTTCAAAGAGTTAGACAGAACATTTTGCAAATTCATCTGGAATAACAAAAAACCCAGGATAGCTAAAACTATTCTCAACAATAAAAGAACTTCAGGAGGAATCACTATCCCTGAACTCAAGCAATATTACAGAGCAATAGTGATAAAATCTGCCTGGTATTGGTACAGAGACAGACAGATAGACCAATGGAGCAGAATCCAAGACCCAGAAATGAACCCACACACCTATGGGCACCTGATTTTTGACAAAGGAGCCAAAACCATCCAATGGAAAAAAGATAGCATTTTCAGCAAATGGTGCTGGTTCAACTGGAGGTCAACATGTAGAAGAATGCAGATTGATGCATGCTTATCACCCTGTACAAAGCTTAAGTGCAAGTGGATCAAGGACCTCCACATCAAACCAGATACACTCTAATAGAAGAAAAACTAGGGCAGCATCTCGAACACATGGGCACTGGAAAAAATTTCCTGAATAAAACACCAATGGCTTATGCTCTAAGATCAAGAATCGACAAATGGGATCTCATAAAACTACAAAGCTTCTGTAAGGCAAAGGACACTGTGGTCAGGACAAAACGGCAACCAACAGATTGGGAAAAGATCTTTACCAATCCTACAACAGATAGAGGCCTTATATCCAAAATATACAAAGAACTCAAAAAGTTAGACCGCAGGGAGACAAATAACCCTATTAAAAAATGGGGTTCAGAGCTAAACAAAGAATTCACAGCTGAGGAATGCCGAATAGCTGAGAAACACCTAAAGAAATGTTCAACACTTTTAGTCATAAGGGAAATGCAAATCAAAACAACCCTGAGATTTCACCTCACACCAGTGAGAATTGCTAAGATCAAAAACTCAGGTAACAACAAATGCTGGAGGATGTGGAGAAAGAGGAACACCCTCCATTGTTGGTGGGATTGCAGACTGGTACAACCATTCTGGAAATTGTCTGGAGGTTCCTCAGAAAATTGGACATTGAACTGCCTGAGAATCCAGCTATACCTCTCCTGGGCATATACCCAAAAGATGCCCCAACATATAAAAAAGACACGTGCTCCACTATGTTCATCGCAGCCCTATTTATAATAGCCAGAAGCTGGAAATAACCCAGATGCCCTTCAACAGAGGAATGGATACAGAAAATGTGGTATATCTACACAATGGAATATTACTCAGCTATCAAAAACAACGAGTTTATGAAATTCGTAGGCAAATGGTTGGAACTGGAAAATATCATCCTGAGTGAGCTAACCCAATCACAGAAAGACATACATGGTATGCACTCATTGATAAGTGGCTATTAGTCCAAATGCTTGAATTACCTTAGATGCATAGAACAACATGAAACTCAAGATGGATGATCAAAATGTGAATGCTTCACTCCTTCTCTAAAAGGGGAACAAGAATACCCTTGGAAGGGAATTGAGAAGCAAAGATTAAAACAGAGACAGAAGGAACACCCATTTAGAGCCTGCCCCACATTTGGCTCATACATATACAGCCACCCAATTAGACAAGATGGATGAAGCAAAGAAGTACAGGCCGACAGGAGCCGGAATTAGATCACTCCTGAGAGACACAGCCAGAATACAGCAAATACATAGGCGAATGCCAGCAGCAAACCACTGAATTGAGAATAGGACCCCCGTTGAAGGAATCAGAGAAAGAACTGGAAGAGCTTGAAGGGGTTCGAGACTCCTTATGAACAACAATGCCAAGCAACTAGAGCTTCCAGGGACTAAGCCACTACCTAAAGACTATACATGGACTAACCCTGGACTCTGACCTCATAGGTAGCAATGAATATCCTAGTAAGAGCACCAGTGGAAGGGGAAGCCCTTGGTCCTGCCAAGACTGAACCCCCAGTGAATGTGATTGTTGGGGGGAGGGTGATAATGGGGGGAAGGTTGGGAGGGGAACACCCATAAGGCAGGGGAGGGGGAGGGATTAGGGTGATGTTTGCCCGGAAACCGGGAAAGGGAATAACATTCGAAATGTAAATAAGAAATACTCAAGTTAATAAAAAAAAAAAAGTGGGCATTAACCACAAAGTGTGGGATAACCGTACTACAATTCAAAAACTAAGGAAATAGGAGGGTGCAAGGGAGGATGCCTGAGTCTCCCTCAGAAGGGGATAAAATAGTCATGAGAGGTGGAGACACAGAGAGCTAACTGGGTGGGAAAAAGGGTGTGGAAGAGAATGGAAATGGAGATCAGGTATTGAGATAGGACTTATGAGAGAGGGCTTGGAGTGAGAAAGGTAATCATTGGGAGACATTTCTGGGAGTGGCTCAAGACCTGGCATTGAGGAAAGTCTGCAGAGACAATGGGGGTGACCCTAGCTGAGACTCCTACCAGAGGGGGATATGGAGACTGAAGTGGCCACCTCCTGTAATGAGGTGGGATTTCCATTGGAGAGAGAGGGGCAGCAAACCACCCAAAAAGCCTTCAATCCCAAATTTGTCCAGCCTACAAGATGAACAGGGATGAAGAGGGAACAGAGATCTTAGGAATGGCCAACCAATGACTAGTCCAAATTGAGACACATCCTATATGCAAATACTAACCCCTGACACTGTTAACGATACTTTGCTCTGCTTTCAGAAAGGAACCTAGCATAACTCTTTCCTTAGAGGTTTCATTCAGCAGCTGATGGATACAGAAACAGAGACCCACAGCCAAACATCAGGTGGAGCTTGGGGAGTCTTGTGGAAAAGTGGGGGATAGAACACCATAAAAAGAATTACGAGTTAACTAACTTGGTCCCATAGGGGCTCACAGAAACTGAACCACAAACCAAAGAGCATGCAGAGTTTGGACTGAGGCACCCTACACATTTGTAGTAGATGTGTAGCTTGGACTTTTGGTCCCCTAATAATTAGAGCAGGGGCTATCTCTAACTCTGTTGCCTGCCATTGGTTCCCCTTCCTCCAACTGGTCTTAAGTTGGACCTCAATGAGAAAGGATGTGCTTAGACCTACTATGACTGGGTGTCCCAGGGTGGGATGATACCCAAGTCAGGGTTGGTGTAGAGTGGGGCTTCTCGTTCTCTGAGGAGAAGGGGAAGTGTTATAGAGGTGGGCCTGGGAGGAGAGAAGGGATGCAGGCATGATTATTATGCAAATCCAGTCCTTAAGGAGATTTTTGGACATCTTTTGGGCTCTTTTCTGACATCTTTTTTTTTAAATGTTAGATATTAAACATACATTTTTCCATGTCACTGGGGAAACATTACGACACCTAGAAACACATCTCCTTATGTTGCTCTGTAATTGTATCTTGCCATTACCTTCAGTCTTTGCCTGAGTCAGAAAATGTGGCACTCTGAATTTTCTGCCTCAAATACTCTGAGCTAAAATTCTACCTTCATAAATTCAGTTTCCTTAAATATTTCATTGCACTAACACATAAAATTTGCTTAAATTGAAGTTGAGGAGAGACAAGTGGATAGGTAAATAATAAGAGTAGCAAAATATTGGTTGTGAGTTCATAATTGTTCCTGCTTTTCTTTTGGAACCATGAAAACCCACCACAATATTGTCTTATTCTTGTATATGTGTGAAATGTCAGTAAGAAAAGTTCATGATATGAACCTTTAAAAATACTAAATGGCATTGGAATACCATAAAAGTATTGAAAGGAAAAGAAAGAATATAAAACTTTTATTTACTTTTACATGCAACAGAGACAAATAGAAGGGAAGGGAAAGATTGATGACTTTCTTGGCTTGTGGAGCTAGCCAACTCCTAATGTCTGGGTAAGTTCAATACAAATTAAATCTACATGCAGTATGTTTCTCAGATACAGAGCACAGCCAGAGACAACTTCACATATATTCAGGTAGTGTGATTCCTTTGGAACTGCCTGAATTAGCTGTCATGATATTGTTTGTTTCTTTTTCTCAAAAAGTAATACCCAGATTGTCAAAAGCATCTACACAATACCAAAATATTCAGGCTACTTATCCCCAAACTACCCTACAACAAGTGGTACGAAACTGGGGAAACATAAGACTGATGAACCTATCTGTGAATAGTATGAATATGTCATATATATTTGAGTTTAAACTGATTTGATAAGGCCTTTGGCTTCTCACTAGGCTATAAATTTTACCACCTTAGCATAATTTCTGATACATAGTAGGTAGTCAGATAAACAGAACAGATGAAATAAAAGTATATCCACTCAACAATTATTTTTACCTAATTAATTTTTCTCTGCTTAGTTCTAAGTTTATATTAATATCAAAACAAGAGGTAAGCCACTTTTTAATTTATAATCATTTAAAATGTCTGTCTAAATCATTAATCTAACCTGTCTATACATATACACATATATGGACTAATAAAATTGACTTTAAATACATCCTTTATCTTCCAAGACACATACACACAAAGAGACACATACATAAATACATACACATGCATACACACATCTTTACAGATTTTCTCTCATTGCAACCTTGCTCCATTTCTGTCTCCAACAAATTATCTATCACTAATATTTTATATATCCTATTTGTATATTTTATTTCCTGGGAACAGTTTGTTCATAATACATTAAAGAAAGCCCTGAGTGGATATTATGAAGACTAGGTATTTACCATTTTGTATGTAGAACATGGATACATCTTCCCTTTTTTATGATTCACAAAATTCTCCAATCAGAAAAACAAGAAAGATGTATCAAGATGATCTCAAGGTGCCAACTTCTATAACTCCACACTTGCACTTCTTTTCCCTAAGAAATGACTATGCCAAAATGACTATAGTTTACCTCTGTGGGATATCTTGAAACCAACCACTGACCTTCTGAACATTTCTTTCCTAAGGTAATATTGCCTCTTGCTGTGTTTTAGCAAACACTACTTTCCCAGGCTACAACCTTGAACCCAAGTCAAAAGTGATACTTGCCTGTTCAGTGTTTATAGGCAGAAACCTAATTCATGAGAAAATTAGCCATGTTCTACTCTAGATATTTCTGCTAAGATTATCTTCAATATTGCTTAAGTATGCTATTGAGACCGACTTTCCCAATGAGGGAAAAGAAAAGTCCAATTAGGAATCTAATTTACTAGATTTGAATTACATAGGTCTAAATTGCTTTGTGTACAAAGAGGGAAAGGAAAAAGTAGTAAAGCTCATATAATGGATGCTTTAGCTTTGTTAGTCTGCATATATATATACATATATATAATATATAGTATATAGTATATACCAATATTTTGCTACATGAACAGGGGAGTGAACAACTAGACAGATACATATTTAACACATTGTTTTTGTCCATAGTTTCCTGCTCATATCTATGTGTGTCTTTTTGTATTTTACTTAGAGGACATTCAGTACATATTTGACTTTAATTCTTTTTCCAGTATTTTATAGTTAGTAATATTGCCATGTAATAGGAAAAACCAGTTTGTTTTCTTTCCAACTGTTTTCTTCTATGTCACTAGTTTAAGGAAAAATAATATGTACTAGATAGAAAACCAATCCACTCCTATTTACTTTAATTTCATCCTTTTATGTCATAAAAGCATGTGGGTTTTATACTGGATTTGAGATACATGTGTTTTTTTTGACATTTTCCATTTTCTCAAGATATTCAATGCTGGTAATGGGTACTACTTCTTTTCTTTCATTCCTATTATTTTATTTATAATTGTGCACACTTGTTTAAGACTTGTTTTTTCATTCCCATTTTGAGGGTACAGGTTTGGTTTTGTAATCATAAGAGTAATATAACCATATTTAAAAAACTGCAGTAAACAAAGAAGAGAAAAAAGACATCTCTAATGGTAAAGCCCTACTGTAGGTGCTATTATCATTTTGATGTATTTCCCATTCACTTTGTTTTTACCTGTTCACAGATTCACACACACACGCACGCACGCACACACGCACGTGGTATTTTAATTTTTCTCCTGCTATTTGGGTTCTTCATTATAGAAGGAGCCTATTTTATTACCTAGTCTTTGAAAGCATTAGTTTTATGGAAAAACTATAAAATGACAAACTCTGATAAAAAGGATATAAAGAAATGTTTCTTATCCCTTCAGCTGAATATAGTATTTTAAAAGTAGTTTTGAGATTCATTTTCTCCTGTTTATACTTAAACACACTTACTACCATATAATAAACCAGTAAAATTTCTTACCACATTGTAAATAATTATCCTTATAATAATTCTGGTAATATGAATCACAGGTGTCACAGAACTCATGATTGCTTTTCTTCACTATAAGCTTGTATATCACCTTCCAGTATGAGAAATTCTAGTTCTTATGGGAATAAGTTTCCAGAACAGACCCATATTATAATTCTGTAAGGAGCTGGTAGAATTTCCATTTATTATGTGATCTGACATTGCTTTTCCTTTCTGAATTTATTTTTCATATATTTTGATTATATTTATCCTCCTTTGAACTCCTCCCCCTCCCATCCCCACACTACTGACATCTCGTTCCCTGTCTCTCTTTAAACAAAATTAAGACAAAACAGCACACACACACACACACACACACACACACAAACACACACACACATACATACACACAATTCAATTTTGTGTTAGCCAACCACTCTTAGGCATGCTTCATGCCCTGTTGTGCCTACACCAGCAGGTTTCACTTGCAAATAGCTTCTTAGTTAGGGGTAGAACTTTGTGTGATCTATAGGCACAGCAGTATGTTATCAGGAGTCATTTTATTGCTATGGTCCTTTAGGGAAATAATTGTAGTAGACTTTACTCTCAGGTGCATGACCTGTCTCATCTTAAGTTCTTTGCCTTTACAGCTGTGTTGGATTCCTGTTTGCTACTCTCGGTCTCTTGGATAGTACTTTCTTACATGACAGGCAGTCCTCATGTAGGAAAATCCATGTTAGTTTCAACTCTATTCTTCTAAGTTTTATGTCTGAAGTGTGTGTTGTCCTCAGCAACAGTTTTGTCCAATCCCAAGTGATCATGACTGAACACATGTAAAGATAAATGGACTTGGTGGGTTACATATGCATACATGTATATATTTATGCATATATACACATAAGTATACTTGTAAAATAATTAGAGAAGATATTGTGTATTTGGAGGTACTGGAAGAAGAGGAGGAGCAGAAGTGATGTAGGTATGGTACTCATGTATGATTCTCTCAAAAATATTACTAATAAGTTAGATGACACAATGTTGTATGGTAAGGAAGGAAGTGAATATGTGACCTGTTTGGGTAAGGTTGTGAATATGATCAAAATTAATTGTATGAAATCCTCAAAGAACTTAATAGAGATGAAAAAATAAAGCCCCCATATTGCCAGATATCTATTAATGAATATTTATGGCTTTTAATAGTGACAGAATTAACAAACATTTCCAGTCATATGACATTCTTCTTATTTCTCTATAATGTGGATTAATATTATTTTGAGCAATAGAAATACTTTCACAGTTTTTATATCTTTTTTCAGTTTCTTTTTGTGAGAGAATTCTATCATTTTGCCCAATGGTCAGTAACTTATACAAAGCTTTATTTCCTTTTACATTCTTGTCAGCTTTGAGTTAATTTTTCTTTCATTTCAGCATCAGAGAATGTATCACTCTTTTTGCATTTTTATTCTACTCTTAGTTGAAGACCTTAAGACTTTTAGCTGATGAAAACATTTATCTTAGGGATCTGTGAAGAAATCACTCTGTTAACAACTTATCCTTTTAGGTAAAAATAAAATAAAATAAAAGCAGGCATGTTGTCAGATATCAAAACCCCCTTCTTTTTCTCACATGGCCACAGCATCATCTCTTTTATTCTTACTGCTGCACTGAGAACAAGAATTATCTATTTAACACTCTGAACAAAATACTATGACTAAGCACAGGATAAGTGATTCTCCAGGATTTATCCAAAACTCTACTTACTCACATTTGTATTAAGTTTCACCACTTACTGATATGCCTATGCCCCTGTTTCTTTCTTTCTCTAGTTCTTTCTCTCTCCCCCCACCAAACCTCTCTAATTTGGAGATGTATTTGGAGGTTGGTACTTTAATTTAGGTTCCTCTTTGCTTTATTTTCTCCAAGGACCTTTCTCTTTCTATACGACCTCATATAGTTTAGGAAGGCCTTACATTTCAGATCTTCCCCAGATTACAAGTTTGAGCCACCATGCCAGGCATTCCAGATCTTATGTTAATAAGACATTATTTCTTCATTGAGGTTTAACCATGATAACATTTTTTCTTCTAAATAAATATTGATGTTCTTGAAATTGAAGAGTAGATTATTTCATCTCAGTTTTCTCTCTGGATAAAAATCTATGTTTTACCTACGTGTTTGACTTTCTCACATTCTTTGCTGATTACATCTAATTTCATGCACTTATATTATCTATATATCTATATCTATATCTAATCTATATCTATATCTATATCTATGTATAAACAGAAAACCACCAGTGTTAAGTTCCAATAGCAGCAAGCCAATTCTGCCTCTTCTACGGATGTGTTCAGAGGTTTTGATTTATCCTCCTCATGTCGCACTTTGCCAATATTCATACACAAGGCTAAGCAAATTGGTTTATTAGACCCCTTCCTGCTTTGCCAGTCTATGGTTTTGCTACGCTGAAAACATTTTTTCTGTAATGGTTTGTAACTCTGTCTAAGCTGTTTGTCTCTTTTTTGTCACAGATATTGTTAAGAAGCATTCAAAATTTTCCACTCTCTGTATGTAGTGTGTGTGTGTGTGTGTGTGTGTGTGTGTGTGTGTGTGAGTTCATTCTACTTATTTTGTTGTATGTTTTCTCCAGAGCTTAAAAGAGTTCTACTGCACATTAATTCCCGCACAAACTCCATTTCCCACTCAGTGACCTTTTGCAATTTTCACAGAAATAGCAAATGCTAGTACTGGAAGTGTAATCAGAGTTTCGGGGTAAAAGCTCTATCTGTAGCAGTCTGAACAAGTCGGAATCAGCTGCCTATTCGAGAGAGATGTGTAATAGTGGAAAACAGACAAAGAAGATTTAATCAAGGCATTGTGAAGAAGAAAACCAAAGCATCCAATGTCCCCAGATTTGTTGGTAGAGTACTGATAAAAGCTTTAGGTTTAAATACAGGAAGAATCCAGGGCTGCTATGAACATAGTAGACCCTATATCCTTGTTATATGTTGGAGAATTTTTGGGTGTATTCCCAGGAGTGGTATAGCTGGGTCCTCAGGTAGTACTACGTCAAATTTTCTGAGGAACCACCAGACTGATTTCCAGAGTTGTTGTACCAGTCTGCAACCTCACCAACAATGGAGGAGTGTTCCTCTTTCTCCACATCCTCACCAGCATCTGCTGTCACCGGAGTTTTTGATCTTAGCCATTCTCACTGGTGTGAGGTGCAATCTCAAGGTTGTTTTGATTTGCATTTTCCTTGATGACTAAGAATGTTAAACATTTCTTTAGTGCATCTTAGCCATTCAGTATTCTTCAATTGAAAATTCTTTGTTTAGACAAATGAATGGAACTAGAAAATATCATCCTGAGTGAGGTACACTATCACAAAAGAAGACACATGGTATATACTCACTAATAAGTGTCTATCAGCCCCAAAACTTGGAAAACCCAAGAAGCATATGACCATATGAAGATCAAGAAGGAGGAAGACCAAAATGTGGATGCTTCATTCCTTCTTAGAATGGGAAACAAAATTTCCATGGGAGAAAATACAGGGACAAAGAGTGGAGCAAGGACTAAATAAAAAGTCATCCAGAGACTGCCCCACCTAGGGATCCATTCTATATACATCTCCACCAAACCCAGTCACTATTGCTGATGCCAAAGAAGTGCTTGTTGACAGAAGTATGTATGTGTATGTCTCCTGAGAGGCTCTGCTAGAGCCTGATCAATATGGATGAGGATGCTTGCAACCAACCATCAGACTGAATATCGGGACCCCAATGAAGGAGTTAGAGAAAAAAACTGAAGGAGCTAAAAGGGTTTGCAGCACCATAGGAAGAACAATAATATCAACTAACCAGACGCCATGCCCCAGACTAAAGCTCCCAGGGACTAAACCATCAAACAATGAGTACAGATGGAGGGACCCATAGCTCCAGCTGCATATGTAGCAGAGGATGGCCTTATTGGGCATCAGTGAGAGGGGAGGCCCTTGGTCCTGTGAAGGCTGGACCCCCAGAGTAGGGGAATGCCAAGGCATTGAGATGGGAGTGGGTGGGTGGAAGTGGGAACATCTTCCTAGAAGCAGGCAGAGGGGGAACGAAATGAAGGGGGAGGTGCTAACATTTGAAATGTAAATACATAAAATATCTAATAAAAATAAAATAACAAAATTTAAAAAAGAGACAGATGAAAAATGAAGACAGGGATGACACTCTTTCTTCATCTTTTAGTTACCTTTGGACACAAAAGAGAAGTAAATTGTTCTGGCATAAGTACATTTATTGTCTCCTCCCATAGAAGCATCATTAAAAATCCAGATTACCTTACTTTATTTACAGAGAAGGCATGTAACACCTAGAGAATTGTTAAAGACTACACAGTCAGAAACATAGTCAACTCAGATGTGATTTTTATCTAATATATCATCTATTATATTATATACTATATTCAATTGATGATTGATTAGAAAGGACACAGTTCACTGTGAATGGTACCACCCCTTGACTGGTTAGTGGTCCTGAGTATTGTAAGAAGGTAAGTTGAACAAATCATAGAGAGCAAGACAATAAGCATCACCCATCCATGGCTTCTGCTCAGTTTACTGCCTCTAAGTACTTGCCCTGACTCACCTTAGTGATGGTATATGACCAGAGAGCTGTGAGATGAAATCAACTCTTTCCTCCTCAAGTTGATTATGTTAATGTTTTACCACAGCAGTAGAAACCCAAGAAAAGACATTGCCATCACTTCATGGGGCAAATATTGTGACAGATCTAACTCTGTTTTTATAAGGATTGTGGCAGCATTTTGGAACTTCGGGCTGGAAAAACCATTGACCTCTCAGACCTTACTGAGCTGTTCTGTGTAATCTTGAAAGACAATAATGTTGAGAGTAATGTGTTGAAGGCCTGGCTTATGAAGTTTCAGAGCAGAGTTTGGGACCTTATAGACACTATCAGAGCTGATTATTTTTAGGTTAAAGAATGTGTGGTTATAGTCAAATGGGGCTAACAATTTGGCTATGGTTAAGAAGAGACCAGAACCAACAAACAGAAATCTTTGTTTTACTGGGACAAATGATGTTGGTCAGCTGGGGCTGAATATTTTTGAGTTATTTATAAGAAAGCCATATCATTGAAAACAGACGATCTAGTCCAGAGGTAGGTGATGCTGTACCTCATGCTGGTAACTAAACTTGGCAAAGTGTACAAGTCTCTCAGGTAATATTTCAATTTGAGGATATGAAAGCAGCTGAGGCTTTGCACTGTGGAAGGCCAGGAGAGGCTATTGGTGAAGACAAAGACTCAATAGAAGCGAAACTCCAGGTTTGAAGGGTTCGTGGAAAAAGACTGAGATTTGACACTGTGTGATATAGAGTCCCTGAAGAGATCTCAGGAGAGAATATTGTAGCAGCAGAAGATCCCAGCATTTTGTAGATGATAGTACCATGAGATGACCACCAAGGACAGCAACAGTCATGTCATGGAGTCAATCTGAGTCTAGGAGAAAATCTGCAAGCTGTGCATAGCAGAGCTGGAGAAATGCAACTTTGTAGCTGAAAAGAACATGACTGAATCCCAGAAATAGAATAATATAAATTATTTAATAATAGACATTATTTAATAGAAATTATTGTACTTTTGATTTGTTATTTATGATGTAGCGGTGATTTGGTTCTTCATTTTTAAATAAGAGAGCATTTAACTTACTTTTATATTTTATTTCATTTATTTTTTGAAGTTACAATTATATTATTTCCCATCCCATCCTTAAACTCTCCCACATGTCCTTCATTTTTTTTTCAAATCCATGGCCTTACTTCATCAATTATTCACACATATACATATATGTTTATGCATGTATGTTTGTATGTGTGTATGCCCTATCTATCTATCTATCTATCTATCTATCTATCTATCTATCTATCTATCTATCTATCATTATAGAGCTATCTAACTTAAGTACAGCTTTTTCAGTCTATATAATGTTGTATGGATATATGTTTTCAGAGCTGATCATTTGGTATTAGATAACCAATCAGTATACTCTTCCTTGGGGAAGACTCTCTCTCTTACTTCCAGCATTCCTTATTTGCTTGGAGTTCTTGTTAGATAGATGGTCTTTGGCTCTTGAAAGAAGAATTGTCAAACCACACAGGAAATTTTCATTTAGAACCTGTATATATTGTTTATACACCAACTTAGGTATATCATAAGTATTTTAAGTAGATAGTTAATGGTCTGAGTCCTTATGATTTTTCACGCATTCTGGCTCTTATTTTACCATCCTTCTGTATTTATTTCCATACACTTCCATAATTACAGCTACCGATTTTTCTCAATTCCCATATATGATCACTTATACTCTGTTATTCTCCTCTCTTTTGCTTATCTACTTCCAAACCTTGCAAGAGAACCTTTTCTTTATTTTCTGTTTGCTGCAGTTACTCAAAGACATTGAAAATTGGGACCTAGAAACTCAGATGAGAGAACATTTGGCATCCATTTCTCTGAGTCTGTGTTAAGTTACCCAGTATGATCGTTTGCAGTTACATCCATTTATCTGTAAATTTTGTGATTTTGTTTCTTCTTTATATCTGGCTGCTCTTCCATAAAATATATGTATCACATTTTCATTATCTATTCTTCAGTTGACTTATAGTTAGTTTGTTTCCATTTCCCAGCTATTGTGAACAAAGCAGTAATGAATATAAGAAAATATTTGTGGAGTCTGATATAAACTCTTTTTGATAAGTGTCAAGAAGTGGCTTAGCTGGGTCATGTAGTAGATTTATTTTAGTTTTCTTTTAACTTTTTTTTATTAACGTAAGTATTTCTTATATACATTTTGAGTGTTATTCCCTTTCCCCGTTTCTGGGCCAAGATCCCCCTAGCCCATCCCCCTTCCCTTCTTTATGGGTGATCCCCTTCCCATCCTCCCCACATTGCCGCCCTCCCATCAACAATCACTTTCACTGGGGGTTCAGTCTTAGCAGGACCAAGATCACCGTCCACTGGTGATCTTACTAGGATATTCATTGCTACCTATGAGGTCAGAGTCCAGGATCAGTCCATGTATATGGCTTAGTCCCTGGAAGCTATGCTTGCTTGGCTTTGTTGTTCATAAGGGGTCTCGAGCCCCTTCAAGCTCTTCCAGTTCTTTCTCTGATTCCTTCAACGGGGGTCCCGCTCTCAGTTCAGTGGTTTGCTGCTGGTATTCGCCACTGTATTTGCTGTATTCTGGCTATGTCTATCAGGAGAGATCTACATCCGGCTCCTGTCGGCCTGTACTTCTTTGCTTCATCCATCTTCTCTAATTGGGTGGCTGTATATGTATGGGCCACATGTGGGGCAGGCTCTGAATGGGTGTTCCTCCTGTCTCTGTTTTAATCTTAGCCACTCTATTCCCTGCCAAGGGTATTCTTGTTCCCCTTTTAAAGAAGGAGTGAAGCATTCACATTTTGATCATCTGTCTTGAGTTTCAAGTGTTCTATGCAACTAGGGTAATTGAAGAATTTGGGCTAATAGCCACTTATCAATGAGTACATACCATGTGTGTTTTTCTGTGATTGGGTTATCTCACTCAGGATGATATTGTCCAGTTCCAACCATTAGCCTATGAATTTCATAAAGGCATTGTTTTTGATAGCTGAGTAATATTCCATTGTGTAGATATACCACATTTTCTGTATCCATTCCTCTGTTGAAGGGCATCTGGGTTCTTTCCAGCTTCTGGCTATTATAAATAAGGCTGCGATGAACATAGTGGAGCACGTGTCTTTTTTATATGCTGGGGCATCTTTTGGGTATATGCCCAAGAGAGGTATAGCTGGATCCTCAGGCAGTTCAATGTCCAATTTTCTGAGGAACCTCCAGACTGATTTCCAGAATGGTTTTACCAGTCTGCAATCCCACCAACAATGGAGGAGTGTTCCTCTTTCTCCACATCCTCGCCAGCATTTGTTGTCACCTGAGTTTTTGATCTTAGCAATTCTCACTGGTGTGAGGTGAAATTTCAGGGTTGTTTTGATTTGCATTTCCCTTATGACTAAAGATGTTGAACATTTCTTTAGGTGTTTCTCAGCCATTAGGCATTCCTCAGCTGTGAATTTTTGTTTAGTTCTGAACCCCATTTTTCAATAGGGTTATTTGACTCCCTGCGGTCTACGTTCTTGAGTTCTTTGTATATGTTGGATATAAGGCCTCTATCTGTTGTAGGATTGGTAAAGATCTTTTCCCAATCTGTTGGTTGCCATTTTGTCCTAACCACAGTGTCCTTTGCCTTACAGAAGCTTTGCAGTTTTATGAGATCCCATTTGTTGATTCTTAATCTTAGAGCATAAGCCATTGGTGTTTTGTTCAGGAAATTTTTTCCAGTGCCCATGTGTTCGAGATGCTGCCCTAGTTTTTCTTCTATTAGTTTGAGTGTATCTGGTTTGATGTGGAGGTCCTTGATCCACTTGGACTTAAGCTTTGTACAGGGTGATAAGCATGCATCGATCTGCATTCTTCTACATGTTGACCTCCAGTTGAACCAGCACCATTTGCTGAAAATGCTATCTTTTTTCCATTGGATGGGTTTGGCTCCTTTGTCAAAACTCAAGGGACCATAGGTGTGTGGGTTCATTTCTGGGTCTTCGATTCTGTTCCATTGGTCTATCTGTCTGTCTCTGTACCAATACCATGCAGTTTTTATCACTATTGCTCTGTAATACTGTTTGAGTTCAGGGATAGTGATTCCCCCTGAAGTCCTTTTATTGTTGAGAATAGTTTTAGCTATCCTGGGTTTTTTGTTATTCCAGATGAATTTGCAAATTGTTCTGTCTAACTCTTTGAAGAATTGGATTGGTATTTTGATGGGGATTGCATTGAATCTGTAGATCGCTTTTGGTAAAATGGCAATTTTTACTATATTAATCCTGCCAATCCACTAACATGGGAGATCTTTCCATCTTCTGAGTTCATCTTTAATTTCTTTCTCCAGAGGCTTGAAATTCTTATCATACAGGACATTTACTTGCTTGGTTAAAGTCACACCAAGGTACTTTATATTATTTGGGTCTATTATGAAGGGTGTCATTTCCCTAATTTCTTTCTCAGCCTGTTTCTCTTTTGTGTAGAGGAAGGCTACTGATTTATTTGAGTTAATTTTATACCCACCACTTTGCTGAAGTTGTTTATCAGCTTTAGTAGTTCTCTGGTGGAACTTTTGTGGTCACTTAAATATACTATCATATCATCTGCAAATAGTGATATTTTGACTTCCTCTTTTCCTATCTGTATCCCCTTGACTTCCTTTTGTTGTCTGATTGCTCTGGCTAGAACTTCAAGAACTATATTGAATAAGTAGGGAGAGAGTGGGCAGCCTTGTTTAGTCCCTGATTTTAGTGGGATTGCTTCAAGTTTCTCTCCATTTAGGTTAATGTTAGCAACTGGTTTGCTGTATATGGCTTTTACTATGTTTAGGTATGGACCTTGAATTCCTATTCTTTCCAGAACTTTTATCATGAAGGGGTGTTGAATTTTGTCAAATGCTTTCTCAGCATCTAATGAAATGATCATGTGGTTTTGTTCTTTCAGTTTGTTTATATAATGGATCACGTTGATGGTTTTCCATATATTAAACCATCCCTGCATGCCTGGGATGAAGCCTACTTGATCCTGGTGGATGATTGTTTTGATATGCTCTTGGATTCGGTTTGCCTGAATTTTATTGAGTATTTTTGGTCGCTATTCATATGGGAAATTGGTCTGAAGTTCTCTTTCTTTGTTGGGTCTTTGTGTGGTTTAGGTATAAGAGTAATTGTGGCTTCATAGAAGGAATTCGGTAGGGCTACATCTGTTTCAATTTTGTGAAATAGTTTGGAGAGTATAGGTATGAGGTCTTCTATGAAGGTCTGATAGAATTCTGCACTATACCAGTCTAGACCTGGGCTCTTTTTGTTGGGAGACCTTTAATGACTGCTTCTATTTCCTTAGGAGTTATGGGGTTGTTTAACTAGTTTATCTGTTCCTGATTTAACTTCAGTACCTGGTATCTGTCTAGGAAATTGTCCATTTCCTGCAGATTTTCAAGTTTTGTTGAATATAGGCTTTCATAGTAAGATCTGATGATTTTTTTAATTTCCTCTGAACCTGTAGTTATGTCTCCCCTTTCCTTTCTGGACACACTCTCTGTGTCCTCTCGTTAGTCTGGCTAAGGGTTTATCTATCTTGTTGATTTTCTCAAAGAGCCAACTTTTGGTTCTGTTGATTCTCTCTTTGGTCCTTTTTGTTTCTACTTGGCTGATTTCAGCTCTGAGTTTGATTATTTCCTGCCTTCTCCTCCTGGGTGTATTTGCTTCTTTTTGTTCTAGAGCTTTTAGGTGTGCTGTCAAGCTGCTGACATATGCTCTCTCTGTTTCTTTCTGCAGGCACTCAGAGCTATGAGTTTTCCTCTTAGCACAGCTTTCATTGTGTCCCATAAGTTTGGGTATGTTGTACCTTCATTTTCATTAAATTCTAAAAATGTCTTTAATTTCTTTCTTTATTTCTTCCTTGACCAGGTTATCGTTGAATAGAGCATTGTTCAACTTCCACGTATATGTGGGCATTCTTTCCTTAGTCTTATTGAAGACCAGCTATAGGTCATGGTGGTCTGATAACACGCATGGGATTATTTCTATCTTTCTGTACCTATTGAGGCCCGTTTTTTGACCAATTATATGGTCAATTTTGGAGAAAGTACCATGAGGAGCTGAGAAGAAGGTATATCCTTTTGCTTTAAGGTAGAACGTTCTATAAATATCTGTTAAGTCCATTTGGCTCATGACTTCTCTTAGTCTGTCTATGTCTCTGTTTAATTTCTGTTTCCATGATCTGTCCATTGATGAGAGTGGGATGTTCAAATCTCCTACTATTATTGTGTGTGAGGTGCAATGTGTGTTTTGAGCTTTAGTAAGGTTTCTTTTACGTATGTAGGTGCCCCCTGTATTTGGGGCATAGATATTTAGGATTGAGAGTTCATCTTGGTGGATTTTTCCTTTGATGAATATGAAGTGTCCTTCCTTATCTTTTTTGAAGACTTTTAGTTGAAAATTGATTTTATTTGATATTAGAATGGCTACTCCAGCTTGCTTCTTCTGACCATTTGCTTGGAAAGTTGTTTTCCAGCTTTTCACTCTGAGGTAGTGTCTGTCTTTGTCTCTGAGGTGTGTTTCCTGTAGGCAGCAGTATGCAGGGTCCTCGTTGCGTATCCAGTTTGTTAATCTATGTCTTTATATTGGGGAGTTGAGACCATTGATGTTGATAGATATTAAGGAATAGTGATTATTGCTTCCTGTTATATTCATATTTGGATATGAGGTTATGTTTGTGTGCTTTTCTTCTCTTTGTTTTGTTGCCAAGACGATTAGTTTCTTGCCTTTTCTAGGGTGTAGCTTGCCTCCTTATGTTGGGCTTTACCATTTATTATCCTTTGTAGTGCTGGATTTGTAGAAAGATATTGTGTAAATTTGGTTTGTCATGGAATATCTTGGTTTCTCCATCTATGTTAATTGAGAGTTTTGGGATACAGTAACCTGGGCTGGCATTTGTGTTCTCTTAGGGTCTGTGTGACATCTGTCCAGGATCTTCTGGCTTTCATAGTCTCTGTTGAAAATCTGGTGTGATTCTGATAGGCCTGCCTTTCCCTTACTGCTTTTAATATTCTTTCTTTATTTTGTGTATTTGGTGTTTTGACTATTATGTGTTGGGAGGTGTTTCTTTTCTGGTCCAATCTATTTGGAGTTCTGTAGTCTTCTTGTATGCCTATGGGTATCTCTTTTTTTAGGTTAGGGAAGTTTTCTTCTATGATTTTGTTGAAGATATTTACTGGTCCTTTGAGCTGGGAGTCTTCACTCTCTTCTATACCTATTTTCTTTTGGTTTGATCTTCTCATTGCGTCCTGGATTTCCTTTATGTTTTGGATCAGTATTTTTTCTACTTTACATTATCTTTGACTGTTGAGTCGATGATTTCTATGGAATCTTCTGCTCCTGAGATTCTCTCTTCTATCTCTTGTGTTCTGTTGGTGAAGCTTGTATCTAAGGCTCCTTCTCTCTTCTTTTGGTTTTCTATATCCAGGGTTGTTTCCATGTGTTCTTTCTTGATTGCTTCTATTTCCATTTTTAGTTCCTTCAACTGTTTGATTGTGTTTTCCTGGAATTCTTTCAGGGATTTTTGTGATTCCTCTCTGTAGGCTTCTACTTGTTTATTTTATGTTTTTTCCTGTGTTTCTCTAGGGAGTTCTTCATGTCTTTCTTGAGTCCTCCAGCATCATGATCAAATATGATTTTGAAACTAGATCTTGCTTTTCTGGTGTGTTTGGATATTCCATGTTTTGCTTTGCTTTGGTGGGAGGTGGGCTCCATGATGCCATGTAGTCTTGGTTTCTGTTGCTTGGGTTCCTGTGCTTGCCTCTGCCATCAGATTATCTCTAGTGTTACTTTGTTCTGCTATTTCTGACAGTGGCTAGACTGTCCTATAAGCCTGTGTGTCAGGAGTGCTGTAGACCTGTTTTCCTGTTTTCTTTCAGCCAGTTATGGAACAGAGTGTTCTGTTTTCAGGTGTGTAGTTTTTCCTATCTACAGGTCTTCAGCTGTTCCTGTGGGCCTGTGCCCTGAGTTCACCAGGCAGGTCTCTCGGAGCAGAAAAGTTGGTTTTACCTGTGGTCCCATGGCTCACTTTTGTTCATGGAGTGTTCTTTATGAACTCTCGGGGGGGGGGGGCAGCAACCAGGAGGATTGGCACCACCCTCTCCTGGAGCCCCCGTGCACCAGAATCCCAGATGGCTTTTGGTGTTTTCCTCTGGAGTCAGAGATGTGGGCAGAGTGTAGTCTCTTCTAGTTTCTAGGCGTGTCTGCCTTTCTGAAGGTTTAGCTCTCCCTCCCACAGGATTTGTGTGCAGAGAACTGTTTATCTGGTCGGTCCCTTCAGGTTCTGGAGGTGTCTCAGACGCAGTGGAATTGTTGCTCCTGTGCCCTTATCCAAGGGAACCCAGAGGCCGTATACAGTTTCTCTTGGGACAGGGATGTGGGCAGGGGTGGGCAGTGTTGGTGGTCTCTTCCGCTCTGCAGTCTCAGGAGTGCCCACCTGTCTAGGCGGTGAGCTTTCTCTCACACGGGGTTTGGGAGCAGTGAACTGGAGGCAGGGAGCGTGAGATTGGGACTCCCGCTAAAAACCGGAAGTGTCCAGTCCTAGAGGAATTTTGCCTCTGTGTGTCCTGAGGCCACCAGTCAGGTTGCTTGCAGCAAAAAGTTGGTCTTACCTGTGGTCCCGAGGCTCAAGTTTGCTCGTTGGGTGTTGCTTAGAAGCTCTCCACGGGGTAGCAATCAGGAGGATCGGCACCGCCCTCTCCGGGAGCCCCCGTGCACCAGAGTCCCAGATGGCGTTCGGTGTTTTCCTCTGGAGTCAGAGATGTGTGCAGAGTGCAGCCTCTTTTGGTTTCCCAGGCGTGTCTGCCTCTCTGAAGGTTTAGCTCTCCCTCCCACGGGATTTGGGTGAAGAGAACTATTTATCCGGTCGGTCCCTTCAGGTTCTGGTGGTGTCCTATTTTAGTTTTTTTAAATTAATTATTTTATTTTATTTCATTGGATATCTTCTTTATTTACGTTTCAAATGTTATCCCCTTTTTCAGTTCCCATCCAGAAACCCCCCCATCCCATTCCCCCAACCCCTACCTCCATGAGGGTATTCCCCTACCCACCCTCCCACTCCTTCCTGTCTCCCTGCCCTAGGATATGCCCCTATATTGAGCCACCACAAGACCAAAGGCCTCTCTTCCCATTGATACCCGACAAGGCCCATCCTCTGCTACATATGTGGCTGAAGCCATGGGTCAATCCATGTGTAATTTTTGATTGGTAGTTTAGTCCTTGGGAGATCTGGGGTATCTGCTTGGTGGATATTGTTGGTCTGCCTATGAGGTTGCAAACCCCCTCCCTCACTTATCTCAGACCTTTCTCTAACTCCTCCATTGAGGACCGCATGCTCAGTCCGATGGTTTGGTTTTTTTTTTTTTCTTGAGAATTCTAAACAGTAATTTCCTAAGTGGTGGAAGAATGAATGAGAGATTTTCCACCATATTCTCATGTCATATTTGTTGGTTATTTTGTTGATCTTGGTCATCCTGAGAAATTCTGACAGGTAAAATAAAATCCCCCAGGGTTGTTTTGATGTGCATTTTCCTAATAGTTAGGGAAAAGTAATATTTTTGACATATTTTGTAGCCAGCCATTCTTATTTTGTAAACCCAGGATCATTTTTGAATGGGTCGTTTTCTACTATTTCTTAAAATCTTTACATATTCTGGATATTCATCCTTTGTCAGACGTAGAGGAAGCTAAGATTGCTTCTTTAAGCTATGAAGAGACTTTTGTTTTATAAAGTCCCAATTGTCATTTTCAATAAACGTTCTTGGGTAACTGGGGCCCTATGCAGAAAGTCCATTCATACACTGGTATTATAGGATATGGTCTTTGTTTTCTTCCAGCAGTTTTAGTGCTTCAGTTTTCAGGATTAGGATTTTTTTTTTCATTTGGAGTTTGTTTGGTACAAGGTATTAGAGCTCTACTTCACTGTTCTACTCTTAGATACTGACTATTCACAACCCTGTAACTTGACGATGCTTTCTTTTCTTCCAGGTTATTTTAGAATCTTTGTCCAATATGAAATGTTTGAAGTTGCATGCATGAATGTTGGATCTTTAATTTTTTCCATTGGTCTGCATGTATGTTTTTGTCAATAACACATTATTTTGCTTCTGTATTTATATCTATGACTTTTTAATGTATCCTGAGATTTGGAATGATAATCCTTCCAGCATTGTTATTTTTGCTCAGAGTGGTTTGGGCTATCCAGGGTCTTTTGTTCTTCCATATAAATTTTAAAATAGTTTTTTCCTTATTTCTTTGAAAAGTTAGATGTGGATTTTTATTCAGATTGTAATGAATCTACATGTGGCCATTTTCAGAATATTAATTATACCAATCAATGAGCCTTTTCAGTTTCTAAATGACTTTCTCTGTCTCTTTCTCCAGAGATTTAAAGTTTTCCTTGAAAAGGTCCTTCACATTTTTTGATTATGTTTATTCTTAGATTTTTTAAATTATCTTTGATATCATTGTGAATGGGAGTGTTTCTGTGACCTCTCAGGCATCATGTATCAGCTAATATGAGGCCCCAAGCACATATGCAGCAGGGGACTACAGGGCTTGGACTCAATCAGAGAAGATGCATCTAACCCTCAAGTCACTGAAGGCCTCGGGGAGTGGGGAGGTGTGGTGGGGTGGGCAGTCGGGGTGGGGACATCCTCGTGGAGATGAGAGGAGGAGGTATGAGATGTGCAATGGTCAGAGGGTAGGCAAAGAGGGTGATAATATCTGGATTGTAAAAAGGATTAAATAAAAAAGGAATGTTTGTTGTTGATGTACATAAAAAGTATTCATTTGACCAAGTTGAATTGATATACTTTCACATTATTGAATTTCTAGAAGTTTTCTGGTAGAACATTTGGGATCTCTCATGCATAATATGTTATCTGCAAATAGAGAAAATTTGACTTCTGCTGTTCTAGTTATATCCCCTTAATCTCCTTGCTTATCTTGATTATCCAATCAGATCTTTGAGCAGTATGTGGAAAAGAATTGGAGAAAGTAAACATCTCTCTTTCATTCTAGACTTCATTTGGATTGCTTCTAGTTTTTCTCCATCAAGGAAGATGTTGACTGTTTTACTTTTAAATATAGATTGTATTATGTTGAACTACGTTCTCTCTAGTTCAATATTCTCTTAGACTTTCATTATAAAAAGACAATATATTTCAAAGTTTTTTTCTGCGTCTATTATAATGATCACATGATTTCTACTTTTAAGTACACTGATGTGGTTTGGTACATTTATTGACTTGCACATGTTGATGCATCACTGCATTTCAGTGATAAAACAAACTTGGTCATAGTGGATAATCTTTTTAATATATGTCTTTATTCTGTTTCCAAGTATTTTATTGAACACTTTATTAGAGTATTTAGAACATAGTTTGTTACTATGTTCATTAAAAAAATCAAACAACAATGAATGCTTGTGGTGAAGTCATTTTCTCTTTATTATTTATTTATTGATCTAAATGTGTGTATATTTGTAAAGAGGATTACTCAACTAGCTTACAGGTTGTGGTCAGAAAAGTTCAACAATTAGATATTTCACAATGGAAATACTGAGAATCTAGTGGTTGTCCATTCCACAAGGCTGGATGTCTCAGGAGTTGAAATCTGGTGCTGAAGTACTGCAAGATTCCTAGAGGCTTATAGCCTCCATATTGGGGTTTCTAAAGAAATTGAGTTAAACACTGGTGACAGCAACACAGTAGAAGCTCTTGCCAACCAGAGGAACAGCAGGCTGCCCAAACATGAAGTTTTCTTCTTCCACATCCTTTTATGTCATCTGCCCTGGAAGGTGTGACTCAGTCTTAGGGTGAATTTTTTTTTTTTTTGCTTTAAATTATTTTATTTGGAAAATCCCACTCAGGAATGCACAGCACCTTGGGTTTTAATGATTCCAGATGTAGTCATATTAACTAAAATTTGATTAGCAACCACAACCATTGGTGTGTCTTTCTATTGCCTGCTGTCCACTTCACAGATAATGCTTAGGTTTTACATTTTCAATGTGTGTGTGTGTGTGTGTGTGTGTGTGTGTGTTTTATTTCTCCTTATGGTCAAAACAGGTACAAACTGAATGCAAGCCTGTATTTGGAATAAAAGATAAGGGATCAATATGTGGTTCACTTAAATATCATAGAATCATAAATTTCAACTGTGCATGATGTAGGGGAAACTACCATTTTCCTAGTATTTCACTGCCACTCCCACATCATTAATCTTTTACGCATCAACAAAACTTCTTGCTCTAATATTTCTGCTGTCATGATTACCATTGTCCATTAATTCTAGTATACTTCTACTTACCAACAACTTTAGCATCTGATTTTATCTTTACCATATCAAATTTTGCCATCAAATTTTTTGTTTTTCCTTTTCACATTGGTGAATATTCAACTAGTTCTTTGATTGTATTATGTTCGCTGATTTTAGATGCATTTCAGTTCAGTTGTTCCTTCACACATGCAAGCTGTTATGTTATGTTATAATGTGCTGTATTGTTATGTAATGTTATGGCCTTCCAAAAGTATTCCCTCTTGGAAACATGAAACAATATTATTTTCTTTCTCCAGTGACAGCATCTACTTAGTTATGACACTCTTGTACTTCTCTACCTGTTCTTCACCTCATCAAAATTCTCAGTCCCTTGACTCTTCCATCATTTTTGATTCAAGTAGGCTCATATTTATTTATCTACTCATGAAAATTAAACAATATTATTAGATCTATTAAGTACTAAGTCCTATCTGTCTGAGTTATGCTTTGATTTTCTAAATACCAGGAAAAAAAACAAGATTAAAAGAGTACATATATATGTGTGTACTCAAAGTAACAAATGAGTAAATCTATACATAGGTCATAGCATCCTTCATGGCATATTTTAAACATGCATCAGATATTAGTAATTGTCTCTCAAATTTTCAACTTAAAATGATTTAATCATTCTCTTTCTCTTTCCCCTTTACGATCTAGTCCTGAAAACAAAAGGAGTTATTGAGGATAAACATTGATGATAATCCAAGTACATACCTGGCAACATGATTAGACACACATTTCTGCTTGTAAATCTTTCATGTGTTGCAATTCCCTCCCTCCCCTCCCCTCTCTCTCTCGCACACACACGCACACACACACACACACACACATTCATCAACACCTTCTAATTTTACACAGTTCTTTAAAATGTCGATTCAATCACTTACACTTTGATTAGCAACAAATAAAAATAAAAAGGCTGATAATATAACTTAGTGGTAGAGTTCTTCCTAGTGTACGTGAAGTACTTAGTTCAATTCCCAGTACTTTAAAAATAAATATAAAAGAAAATATCAGACAAAAACTAATGAGTTGAAAGTCAGATCACATGACTTTTTACTCCATTCATTCTTTCAGTATTATTGTTTGTGTAATTCTAGCTCTGTCTTACATTTTTTTAAATCTTATTTTTCTTGGATATTTTATGTATTTGCATTTCAAATGTTATTCCCCTTTCCCTCTTCTACTATCCCCCCTCCCCCTGCTTCTATGAGGATGCTCTCACTCCCAACCATCCACTCCCACCTAAACGCCCTGGCATGTCACTACATTGGGGAAATGAACCTTTACAGGACTAAGGGCTTTTCCTCCTATTGATATTGGACAATGCCATCCTCTGCTACATATGCAGCTGGAGCCATGGGTCCTCCCATGTGAACTCTTTGGATTATGGTTTAGTCCCTGGGAGCTCTGCTGGGGTCTGGCTGGTTAATATTGTTGTTCTTCCTATGGGGTTGGAAACCTCTTCAGCTCCTTCAGTCTTTTCTCTAGCTCCTCCATTGCGGTCCCCTTATTCAGTCCAATGGTTAGCTGCAAGCATCCTCATCTGTATTTGTCAGGCTCTGGCAGAACCTCTCAGGAGACATCCATATCAGGATCCTGTCAGCAACTACTTCTTGGCATCAGCAATAGTGACAGGTTTTGGTGGCCGCATATAGGATGGATCCCCAGGTGGGACAATCTTTGGATGACCTTTTCTTTAGTCCCTGCTCCACTCTTTGTCCCTATATTTCTTCCTGTGGGTGTTTCGTTCTACATTCTAAGAAAGAATGAAGCATCCACATTTTGGTCTTCCTCTTGATCTTCATATGATCTGTGAATATTTTCTTAGGTATTCCAAACTATGGGTTAATATCCACTTATCAATGAGTGCATACCATGTGTGTCCTTTTTTAACTGGGTTACATCCATTTACCTAAGAATTTCATGTTGTCATTTTTTAAATAGCTGAATAGTACTCCATTGTGTAAATATACCACATTTTCTGTATCCATTCCTCTGTTGAATGACATCTGGTTTCTTTCCAGCTACTGGCTATTGTAGATATGGCTGCTATGAACACAGTGGAGCATGTCCTTCTTATATGGTGGAGCATCTTTTGGGTGTATTCCCAGAAGTGGTATACCTGTATCTTCAGTTAGTACTGTGTCAAATTTTCTGAAGAACTGCCAAACTGATTTCTAGAGTTGTTGTACCAGCTTAAAATTCCACCAAAAATGGAAGAGAGTTTCTATTTCTTCATATCCACACCAACATCTACTGTTACCTGAGATTTTAATCTCAACCATTTTGACTTGTGTGAGGTGGTATTACAAGATTGATTTGATTTGCATTTCCCTCATGAGTAAGGATGTAAAACATTCCTTTGGGTGTTTCTCAGCCATTCAGTATTCCTCATTTCAGAATTCTTTGTTTAGCTCTGTAATCTACTTTTTAAATAGGATTATTTGATTCTCTAGAGTCTAACTTTTTAAGGTTTTTGTACGTATTAAATATTAGCCTCTATCAGTTGTAGGATTGGTAAAGTCTTTTTCAAACCTGTTGGTTGCATTTTGTCCCATTGACAGTATTCTTTTGCCTTACAGAAGCTTTTCAATTTTATGAGGTCCCATTTGTTGATTCTAAATCTTAGGGCATAAGGCATTGGTGTTTTGTTCAGGAAATTTTCCCGTGTTGATGTTTTCATGGGTCTTCTCTACTTTCTCTTCTATTAGTTTGAGTGTATCTGGTTTTATGTAGAGGTCTTTGATCCACTTGAACTTGAGCTTCGTACAAGGAGATAAGAATGCTTCAATTTACCTTCTTGTACATGCATGCTGAACTTTGGTTGAACCAGCAAAATTTGTAGAAAATGTTGTCTTATTCCATTGGATAGCTTTAGTTCCTTTGTCAAATATCAAGTGACCTTGAGTGCGCGGGTTCATTTCTGGGTCTTAAATTGTATTCCACTGAATAACCTGCCTGTCTCTGTACCAATACCAGGCCATTTTTACCATATTTGCTCTGTAATACAGCTTGAGAATAGTTTTTGCTATACTTTTTTTGCTATTCCAAATGAATTTGCAAAATGCTCTTTCTAACTCTATGAAGAGTTGAGTTGGAATTTTGATGGGGATTGCACTGAATCTATAGAATGCCTTCAGCAAGATGGCCATTTTTACTATATTAATCCTGCAAGTCAATGAGCATGGAAGATCTTCCATTTTCTGAGACTTCTTCAATTCCTTTCTTCAGATACTTGAAGTTCTTTTAATACTGATATTTAACTTGATTGGTTAGAGTCACACTAAGTTATTTTACATTATTTGTGGTTATTGTGAAAGGTGTTATTTCCCAAATTTCTTTCTCAGCCTGTTCATTCTTTGAGTAGAGGAAGACTACTAATTCGTTTGAGTTGATTTTATATCCAGCCATTTTGCTGAAGTTGTTTATCAGGTTTAGGAGTTCTCTGGTAGAATTTTTGGGGACACTTAAGTACACTATCATATCATCTGTTAATAGTGACGTTTGACTTCTTCCTGTCCAGTTTGTATCCCTTTGAACTCTTTTTGTTGTAAATGCTCTGGCTTGGACTTTAAGTACTATATTGAAGAAGTTGATAGAGAGTGGGTACCCTTGTCTTGTCCCTGGTTTTAGTGGTATTGCATCAAGTTTCTCTACATTTAGTTTGATTTTGGCTACTGGTTTGCTGTGTGTTGCTTTTACTATGTTCAGTTATGGGCCTTGAGTTCCTGATCTTTCCAAGTCTTTTATCATTAAAGGGTGTTGAATTTTGTCAAAAGTTTTCTCAGCCTCTAATGAGATGATCATGTGGTTTTTTTCTTGAGTTTTATATAGTGGATTAGTTTGAGGGATTTATGTATATTGAAACATGATAGTTTGTTTAATCATGATTTTCTTTATTTCTTCCTTGACCAAGTTGTCTTTAAGTAGAGCATTGTTCAGCTTCCATATGTGTGTGTGGGTTTTCTGGTATTTTTGTTGTTATTGAAGACCAATGTTCATCCATGTGATCTGATAGGGTGCCTGGGATTATTTCAATCTCTTTGTATCTATTGAGGCCTGTTTTGTGACCAATTCTATGCTCAATTTTTGAGAAGGTACCATGAGGTGCTAAGAACAAGGTATATTCTTTTCTTTTAGGATGAAATGTTCTATAGATGTCTGTTAAATCCATTTTGTTCATAACTTCTATTAGTTTCACCATGTCTCTGCTTAGTTTCTGTTTCTATGACTTGTCTCTTGATCAGAGTCGGGTGTTGAAATTTCCTACTATTATAGTGTATGGTGCAATGTATGTTTTGAGCTATAGTAATGTTTCTTGTATGGATGTGAGTGCCCTTGCATTTGGAGCATAGATGTTCAGAATTGAGAGTTCATCTTGGTAGATTTTTTCATTGATGAGTATGAAATGTCCTTTCTTATGTTTTTGATAACTTTTAGTTGAAAATCAATTTTATTCAATATTAGAATGGCTACTCCAGTTTGTTTCTTGGGAACATTTGCTTGGAATATTGTTTTCCAGCCTTTTACTCTGAGGTCTTGTCTGTCTTTGCCACTGAGGTATGTTTCTTGTCTGTACCAAAATGCTGGGTCTTCTTTATGTATCCAGTCTCTTAGTCTATGTATTTTTATTGGGGAAGTGAATCAATTGATATTAAGAGATATTAAGGAATAATGATTGTTTCATATTTTTTTTTGTTAGCAGTGAAATTATGTTTGTTTGGCTATATTTTTTGGGGGGTTGCAGGAAGATTACTTTCTTGTTTCACCACTTTTGTTGGAATTTTCCATCTATTATCCTTTGTAGGGCTGGATTTGTAGAATGTTATTAGGTAAATTTGGTTTTGTCATGGAATATCTTGGTGTAATAATTGAGAGTTTTACAGAATATAGTTGCCTGGCTGGCATTTTTGTTCACGTAGGGTCTGTATGACATCTGCCCAGGATCTTCTAGCTTTCCTAGTCTCTGTTGAGAAGCCTGGTTTGATTCTGATAGGTCTGCCCTTATATGTTACTTGATCTTTTTTCATTACTGCTTCTAATATTCTTTCTTTGTTTTGTGTATTTGGTGTTTTGTCTATTATGTGAGGAGAATTCTTTTTTTTTTTTTTGGTCTAATCTATTTGGAGTTCTATAGGCTTCTTGTACGTTTATGGGCATCTCTTTCATTAGGTTAGGTAAATTTTCTTTTATAATTTTGTTGAGGATATTTACTGGCCCTTTAATTGGGAATCTTTGCTTCCTTTCATACCTATTATCCTTAGGTTTGGCCTTCTCATTGTTTCCTGGATTTTTCTGGATGTTTTTGATTAGGAGCTTTTTGCTTTTTTGCATTTTCCTTGACTATTGCCTCAATGTTTTCTATGGTATCTTCTGCCCCTGGGATTCTCTCCTCAATCTCTTGTATTCTGTTGGTGATACTTGCATCTATGACTCCTTATCTCTTTCCTAGGTTTTCTATCTCCATGGTTGTCTCCCTTTGTGATTTCTTTATTGTTTTATTTTAGGTCCCGGATAGTTTTGTTCAATTCCTTCACCTATTCAGTTGCATTTTCTTTTATTTTTAAGAGAATTTTGTGTTTGCTTTTTCAGGGCTTCTACTTGTTTACCTGTGTTCTAACATATTTCTTTAAGGGAGTTATTTATGACCTTCTTAAAGTCCTCTATCTTCATCATGAGATATAATTTTTAAATCCAAATTTTGCTTTTCTGGTGTTCTGGGCTATCCAGTATTTGCTGCGGTAGGAGTACTGGGTTCTGATGATGCCAGGTAGTCTGTTTCTGTTCTTTAGGTTCTTGTGCTTGCCTTTTGACATCTAGTTATCTGTGATGTCATTTGGTCTTGCTGTCTCCGACTGGTGTGTCTCTCCTGTGGGCCTGTGAGCCTATGATCTTAGGAGTGAGAGGGCTCCTGGGAGACCAATTCTTTTAGGGCAGGTTTTGGGTCTGAGAACTGTGGGGCAGCCCCAGCTCTAGGCATAGATGGAGACTGGAAGGACCCTGTCCTTGACATCACTTTGGCGCCTATATTCCCTGAGATCCTGGTGTGTTTCTCCTTGGCCAATCAATGGAGAGAAAGTGGAGTCCCACTTGTGGGCTGTGGGCTTAGGAAGGGGAGTGCTCCTAGCAGACCAGCTCTTTGCAGGCAGATTTTGTGTCCAAGTGCTGTGGGACAGCCCCAGCTCTGGATACAGATCAATACCAGAAGGTTCAAGTCCCAGGCCTCCTTGTGGTTCCTGAGCCCTGTGCACTGCTGGCATGACTCTTGTTGGACAGTCAGTAGAGAGAAAGTGGGGTACAACCTGTGGACTGTGGGCTTAGGGGGGAGAGCGCTCCTGGCAGACCAGACCTCTGCTGGCAGGTTTTGGGTCCCAGAGCTGTGGAGCAGTCCCAGTTCTGGATGCAGTTAGAAATTGGAAGGGTCTGTCTTACATCTTAATGGTGTTTCCTGATTCTTGCTTATCTATCTATCTATCTATCTATCTATCTATCTATCTATCTATCTATCTATCTCCATCCAGCTAGTCAACCATCCATCCACCTATCTGTCCATCCAACCAACCATTCATTCATCCACCATCCATCTATCTGTCCATCCATCCATCTATTCTCAAATATACTTAGATATCAAAACAGGATCTAATAGGTAGTACAGGCTAGTCTGCAATTTGCTTTATAATATGCTTTTATATCCATGACCCCCTTTTGTTCTGTAAAAGTATAATTGCAGATTATACTTCCAGACCTGGCTAAATATTTTTCATCACGATAACTACTAATTTTTCAGCCTCCCTTTTCTTATCATTTTTTCTCTATATGCGCTTGTAACGTGGTATGTATATTCTGTTCTTTCTATTTCCATCATTATTAATTTCTTCTCATTCTCTGATCATTTTGTCTAACTTATTATCCTATCATTCCATAAACTTGTTTTGGAAAATGTCACCTTGATTTACTTAGAAATTTCTCTGTATTTTGTTACACCTCTATAGAGTTTATTCAATATTTATGAAACCCTCTCAGTCTAGTGATTTTTAAATTGATGAGTCCAGGGTATGTACTTGACCTCTATGATTTCTATGTATATTCTACATAGTGTTTTTACCCATGGTTCTAACTAACAGCAAGAGCTTGCTAATTTATACATGTCAGTATCTGGGACAGATATGTCCTCTTGTCTCTACTTAAATAGTTCACAGACTAAATGGGTATAAATATGAGCTGTATCTTCTTATATCACTTACATAAGAATGGTTCAAGTTAGAAGCCTGAGAAATATCCTTATCTTCTACATTCCCACCATGCTGCACACTCTTTTTCTGACAAATCCATTAACATATCCTTTAGCTTTGATATCCCAATACCTAACTGGAACCAGACAACTCTGTAAGGGTTTTATTTATTTATTTATTGCTCCGTGCCTTAGTTTCCCTCCTATGACAATGGAGATAATGTAATTGAGCTATTTCAAAGAGGTATTTTAATGTTTTCTATAAGTAAATAGTGAATTCACATGTACAAAATATCAATATTGTGTGAGAGATAATTCTGATTTTGTCAGCTTCCTTTTATCTATCTGGTTCTGTTTATAATGCCACTACCTAGTTCAGACTGTCATCATCTTCTTGGATATATTACTACAATCACCCTTAATTTGTTTCCCTGCCAACAGTCTTGTCCTTATTCAATGCATGTTCTTTTTTGTCACCAGAGCAATCTGTTTAGAATGAATAGCAGATTGTATCATTCCCTTTAAAAAACGCACAGACGGGTTTTGTTACATAGTAGCATGTCCATACTCTTTCAAATGTCACTAGTCTCTAGGCCTACATTTTGTTTTCTTTGGCACCTTCTTTGTGTTTGACAACAATGTCTTTTAAAATTGCTTGCAATTACTTAATTGCTCTATGTTCTCTCATGCTTCCTTGCCTTTCCACACCTATATTATACAAACTGCACCTGGAAAATTACATCTTGAATGTAAAACAGAGATTAAAGCATCAGATCTCCCATGAGTTATTTTCTAAACTACTTTAGCCATCTGACTTCTCTGTGCTTCCATAGCACCCAACTAATGTATTATGCCCGTTAGCACATATCCTACATGCCAGGCTCTCCATCAGTTCACTACCTCCAATAATCAGACATTAATATTCTATGTAGTCTCTCTACATGTCTAATTTACTACTAGCCTGGACATAACATGTATGCTCAAAAATGTTTATACATTAAACAAGTGTGATATAATTGGTCATTAATGTTTTTTAAATGAGAAGAATGTTTACAATATATGTGTGTCAAAGAGGCTCTATCAACAGCACCAGTATGATTGAATAGCAAATTTGGGAGAGTGAAACTTTGGCTGGCTTGAGAAAATTGAAATGGTAAAAGGATCATTAAGAAGGAACAAATTCTCTAAGATTACTTCATCTCTGAGAAATCCTTGTCCAGCTTCATATTCACCAAGAATTGGTTTTAAAATGCCCTTTGCATACCAAAATCTGTAGGAGCTCTCAATCTTTACATAAACCAACATGATATTCATGTATAATCTCATACACTTTAAATCCTGCTTTAATTTCTTATAATATAAAATATATTGTATATATTTTATTAAATAATCATTGCTGTATTATTTCAGAAATAATAAGAAATAATAGGTCCATGTGTTAAGGATAGATAAACATTTTTGCCAAATACACTTGAGGTTGAATGGTAGATATGTAACTTATGGGTGTAAAAGGCTGAGACTATTTCCAAACCAGTTCTTCTCTTTTTCTTGCAAGTTTTGATACTCAATTCTATGCTTTTGTGAAGGAAAAAGAAGTAAATTAATTGGATAATATTAGTTATATATACGTACTCGTACCCTAAACCAATCCTTTGTTTTCGTCAGTTCTCAGAATAGAATTTATTAGTTACATTTAAAGAGCTCTTATCATTTGTAAACCTAATAATCCACAGCAGATAATCTTTTTGGCGAAAAGCCTCCAGCATTTTCGAGTGAATTTTGCTGTCATCTTCTTAAAGGAAGCTAGTCTGTGATACATCAGTGAAGAATGCCTATTTGACTATTAATAGAACTAATCTTAACACTAAGAAACTATACTGAGGGTCTTGTCAATAATTCTGTCCCCAAAAAGATAAGCTTCGGTGGTTAATAAACAAGAGAGTTTTAAAATAGAAACCCTGAGCATCACATACATACACGTAAGCACATTCGTACAAATGCACGCACACTGTCCAAAGCTTTTCAGCAGGTTGGATGCTGAAAGAAGAAAGCAAAAGGACCACACAGAAAATCATGTTTGCTGCTTCCTATTTTTGGATCTACGCAATCACAGAGTGAGTCACCATCAGTGATGGTTAAAATTTTTACTGACGCATTTAGCAGGGACAGGCCAGAGAATCATTTATGTGGGATGATTTGAAGGGCACTTGGAGACCTCCTTGTTCTTCCAAATATCATGTCTTGTAGTCTGCTAATGACATTTGCAATTACTACCTCCTTGTCACTCAAAGGATACATTACCACATTATGAAGTGTTAGCTCACCGAATCAGACAGCTGTCAAACAAAAAGGCTTGAAGATAGAATAAAAACCAGAGGTTTTTTTTTAATGTAGGAGATAGGGAGTGCAAATTTATTGGAAAATCCAAGGCAAAGGACTTCAGTAGTTTTCCATCCCTGTAGAAACAATAGGGGTGTGTACACAGACCAGTCAGGGACACATGTTCATATAACAGCCACCATTTCCCCCAAATCCTTACCCCTCTCCCATCCCTAGCAGGCATTATTGATCTCCCTACCTGCAGGTCCTATCCAGATGTAGAAGGTTTTTATATCAATTCTGTCTCTGCGCTAACAGTTACAGGAGTTAGTTCATAGTCTTCTGCCACAAAGTCTAGCCACTATATTTCCTTGTTTTATGCTTTCCATACCTTTATCAACATGCTCTAAAAATAGATTTTCACACACTCTGATCTCTGAATTAAGGAAGGGACATCTACTCAACAAACTGTCAGAGGATATGCACTTTCCTACCAGCCATCCAGTCATACCCATGCTCACATGATTTCATTGTCTTTCCGTATCACCTCTTGTCTAATGGCTTATAGGCTGCATGATCTCATTAGTGCTGGCCCTACTATTTCCTATCTTAGGGAGTTAATATGTTTATCACCTGTGTGGTGAACTATTCTCTAAGAAGAATAACATAAGTAAAATGAGGATATTGATTTAATATATTTGTAAGAGAAGTTGAAGGCAGATGAATTATGTCTACCTCTTGTATGTGTCATAGTGATGTTTAAAAAGATAAATATTTCAAATGTTGAATTAGAACAGATAAATCATTACCTATCAGTAAACCCAGTTTAAAGAATACATTTTTGAAACAAATTACTGTGTGCTGATTTGAGTACTGTACTTATTCTTAGTAGAAAACAAACTTATAGCTGTATATTATACACTTCACAAGAACATGCTGTATTTTTACAATGAAGCACATATTCTATTAGGTATTGTCATATCAACAATGTGATCTAGCAAAAATGTGATGTGAAAGAGAAAAGGAGACTCAGGGGGAGAGTTTACCAGGGGGATAGATTGAGTGAGAGATGGGGATGGTAGTGTATATAAGGGAGGAGAATCTACTGAAATACACTTTATTTGGAAAAATTGAAATAATATCTTATATGCTAATTAAAACATTTTAAAATGCAACAGAAAACAACTATAAATGGATTTTGAGGTTTTCAAAATTTGGCCTTTAAATGTGACATTTTCAAACCGATTAGCTGTGTCACTTCACCGCTTAGCTTCATCGTCTTTAAAATATTATAGAACAACTCTTTATTCTTTCATGGTTACTGTAAAATATAGAAAGCCAGTTACAAAATCACTGATATATTCAATATCAGATATTAACTTAGTCTCTGCAATGTTACTTGCATGTATGTTTTCAGAGCTAATGATTTGGTGTTGGATAACTAATTGGTGTTCTCTTCCCTGGAGAAGACTGTTTTTCCCACTCTCAGAATTACTTAGTTGCCTGTAGTTCTTTGTTGAAGGGTGAGGCCCCTTCTATGTTTCCCCTGCCCAAATTAGCATGTCATTTCATATTTAGGCAGCCCTATTTGTAAAGCTTTGTAAGTGTACATATTCTTAGGAGACACAATCTTACAGCAAACTCACTAATCTTCTGGCTCTTACAATCTTTTCATCATTCTCTTTTTGAAATAATCCCTGAGCCTTAGGCATGTAAATTGTGTTTTCAATGTTTCCATTGGGACTGGCTCCACTACTGTGGATTTTGTTTGACTGTGGTTTTCTGTAATCATCGTTGCTGCAAAGAGACATTTCCTTGATGAGGAGTGAGGTCGACAATTATCTCTATGTGTAAAGACAAATATTTAGAATAAAGCTAGGGATAATGCTAGACTGGTAAAATGGTGGTTGCCGGTACTCCTCCCGGGTATTCCTCCAAGACCTTGACTTCACTAGTTCTGGGTAGCTGGCTAGGTTTTAAGTGCAAGAATATTTTCACTCTTGTTGAATGGGACTTAAGTCCAATAAGAGAGATATTGATTACCTCCAAGGTATGCACATCATTACTTTCAATTAAACCTTAGGATAGCCATGCTGTGCTGGCCATTATTGTGGCTCACATGCATCATAGCTGGATAGTGCTCTTAGTTGCTTCCCTCCTTAGGAAAAACTCATGGTAGTTTTGGGTATAATGAAAGCTTCTTCCCTGATAATTAGCTTTCATGTCATTTACAGTTCAGGGACCCTTGTGTCCTGTATCTGAAGTGTAATGTTTTTAGCAGTAGAAAAGCCTTATTCTCCTACATCTGTGGTACAACCAAGGTCAACTGCAATGGCTTGTAATATTTTGGAAATCTCTTAGACAACAATGACCAACATCTCAGAAGAGAGCCTGTGATACTTGGTATTCAGGTTTTTGTTAGATGCTCCTTGACTCTTGCATGGAGTATGCCCAACAAACATGGGAAATTTTCATGTGTATTTATATGGTGACTTATGTTTATTATAAGTATTTTAGGTAGATCATTAACAGTATGATTTCTTATGATTTTTTCAGGCATTCTTGCTGTTACTTTATTCTCACATCTTTTGCATTTCTTTCTTTCTTCTCGCCTTAACTAGAGCACCTTCCTTTTTCCTGTTTCCCCTGACCATTCACCAAAACACTGCTATTTTCCTCAGAAAGAAGCTTTATCATCATTTAGCACTCTCTGATCCAAGAAAAGCTTAAAGGACAACAATACATTTTTATTCAATGTGGTTACCAAGTAGCCTAGGACATAGGTAAAATGTGAAAGCTATTGCCCCATATTTTCATTGCGAAAAACATGTGGACAAATTACAATAATAGGTCCCTCTTGACAATGTTTCTACCCAGTAGAAAATATATCTGTAGTAACTAGATTTGGTTCCACATGACTCCGGAAAAATGAGGGGAAGAAAAATTGTAGTTTATTAAATAAACTACTGGGTAAAAAACCTGGGATTTAATATTATATATTCATGGGATTAATCTCTTGACAAGAAAAAATATATGCATTAACTAGGTGCCCACATATCTGATTCATATTTGTATTTATACTATAATATATTAATGCGTCATAACACCATTACTAACAAGTACCAGGAGACAAATGAATATATTTAAGAGACTATACTATTAATTCATGATTTATACTCACACTTTACATAACCCATGCATAATGTGAACTCTGAGGGATGTTAAGACTTTTTAAAAATAAAATAAACAGGTCATTGTATAACTATGCCTTTAGCACAAAATAAATTTACCGCTCTTCTTTAAAAGTTTTATTAATTTCTGTTATTTAGAGTAAAAAGTATTGGGTTTTATAATGATATCTAATACACACATTTATATATATATATTTTTTTTGCACACTACACATCCTTGCTCCTATTGCCTCTTCTTGTCTTCCCCTTTCCCCCTGACCTTTTCCTTCCCATCTTGGGACAAAAATTGATTGGTGGCTTTCAACTTAGTCCTTAGCATTAATGCTAGAATAACATTTCAGTTGTTTGACGTTGTATCCAACTTCTTTAACTTTGGTTGTGCCTTACACCAGCAAGAGTAAGTAGCCATTTATCCTTCTGTTTTAGGATGAAATGTTCTATAAATATCTGTCAAGTTCATGTGGTTCATAACTTCTGTTAGTCTCTCTATTTCTCTGTTTAATTTCTCTTTCCATGATCTGTCCATTGATGAGAGTGGGGTGTTGAGATCTCCTACCATTATTGTGTGAGGTACAATGTGTGATTCGAGCTTTAGTAAGATTTCTTTCATCAATGTAGGTGCCCTTGCATTTGGAGCATAGACGTTTTAGGATTGAGAGTTCATCTTGATGGATTTTTTTTCCTTTGATGAGTATGAAGTGTCCTTATCTTTTTTGATGACTTTTGGTTGAAAGTTGAGTTTATTCGATATTAGAATGGTTATTCCAGCTTGTTTCTCGGGACCATTTGCTTGGAAATTTGTTTTCCTAACTTTCACTCTGAGTTGATGTCTGTCTTTGTCTCTGAGGTGCGTTTCCTGTATGCAGCAAAATCCTTGGTCCTCTTTATGTATCCAGTCTGTTAGTCTTTGTCTTTGTATTGGAGAATTGAGTTCATAGATGTTAAGAGATATTAAGTGATAGTGATTGTTGCTTCTTGTTATTTTCATTGTTAGAGGTAGAATTACGTTTTGTGTCTCTCTTCTTTTTGTGTCATTGCAAGATTATTTTTGCTTTTTTAGGTTAAGTTTCCTCCCTGTGTTCGAATTTTCCATCTATTATTTTTTATGAGGCTGGCTTTGTAGTAAGATATTGCGAAAATTTGGTTTTGTCACAGAATATCTTGGTTCCTCAATCTGCTGCTAATTGAGAGTTTTGCTGGATATAGAAACCTTTCTTGGCATTTGTGTTCTCTTAAGGTCTATATGACATCTGCCCAGGATCTTCTGGCTTTCATAGTCTCTGGTGAGAAATCTGGTGCAAGTCTGCCTTATATGTTACTTGACCTTTTTCCCTTAATGCTTTTAATAATTTTTCTTAGTTTTGTGCATTTGCTGTTTTGACTATTATGTGATGGGACGAATTTCTTTTCTAGTCCAATCAATTTAGAGTTCTGTAGGCTTCTTGTATGTTTATGGGCATCATTTTCTTTAGGTTAGGGAAGTTTTCGTCTATAATTTTATTGAGGATATTGACTGGCCTTTCATGTATATGTATTATCCTTAGGTTTGATCTTCTCATTGTGTCCTGGATTTCCTGGATGGTTTGAGCTAGGAGGTTTTTGTGTTTTACATTATCTTTGATGTTTTTGTCAATGTTTTCTATGGTTTCTTCTGCTCCTGAGATTCTCTCTTCTATCTCTTGTATTCTGCTGGTGATGCTTGCATTTATGACTCCTGATCTCTTCCCTAGGTTTTTTTTTTTTTATCTCCAGCTGGTCTCCCTTTGTCCTCTTTTATTGTTTCTATTTCCATCTTTAAATCCTGGACTGTTTTGTTCAATTCCTTTACCTTTTTGGTTGTGTTTTCCTGTAATTCTTTAAAGGATTTACTTGTTTAATCTTTAAGGGCTTCTACTTGTTTACTTGTGTTGTCTTGTATTTCTTTATGGGAGTTATTTATATCCTCAAAGTCCTCCTTCATCTTCATAAAATGTGATTTTATATCTAAATCTTGCTTTTCTGGTGCATTTTGATATCCAGTATTTGTTTTGGTGGGAGAGCTGGGCTCTGGTGATGCCAAGTAGTCTTGGTTTATGTTGCTTCTTGTCATCAGGCTGTCTCTGGCGTTAGCTTGTCTTGCTGTGTCTGACAGTAGTTTGACCCTTCTGTAGCCTGTGTTTCAGCACTGCTGTAGACCTGTTCTCCTTCCCCTGGAGCTAGGAACAGAGCGCTGTGCTCTCAGGTATGTAGGCACTTCTTGCCACTTGTTTTCAGCCTCAGCACAGGCAGCAACCCGAAGGGTCTTGCCTCTGACTGCTCCTAGGTCCCTGTGCCCATGGAGTACAAATGGCACTGACGATTTCCTCTTGATCAGGAATGTGGACGAGAGTAGTCTCCTCTGAGCTTCAGTAGTGTCTGTGCTTCTGAGGGTTCAGCTCTCCCTGCCAATGGGATTTGGTTGCAGTGAGCTGTTTGACCGTTTCAGTTCAGTTCAGGGGCAGGTAATCCAGCAGGTTCCTAAGGCTGACTGCTCCTATATTCCTGTATCCAGAGGCAGTTTCCTCTTGGACCAGGGATGTTAGAGAGTTGGGCAGAAGTGGCAGACTCTCCTGCAGTCTCAGGATTGTCTGAACTTCTGGGTGTTTAGCTCTCTCCCCCAAGGGATTTCAGTCTTTTTGAGTAATTTTTAATTTTTTCCTATTGTTTGTTGGTATTTTCCATCATTTGTTTTATGGAACTATTCATTTCCTCCTTAAAGACCACTATTGTCTTCATAGAGTTTGTTTTGATACTGTTTTCTTGTTTGTAAGCTGGGTAGGAATATTCAGCATTTACTACAGTAGGATGGCTGGACTCTGAATCTGACGAATTGGCAAAGAAGAATTAAAGGTATCACTATTTGGAGATGATAGGCTAGTATATATAAGTGTCACTAAAAATTTTACCAGAGAGGTTTCCTAGCTGATAAACAACTTCAGCAAAGTGGCCATATATAAAATTAATTCAAATAGATCAGTAGCTGTCCTTTGTACAAACGATAAATGTACTGAGAAAGAAATTAGGGAAACAATTCCCTTCACACTAGCCACAGGTAATATAAAAAAAATCTTGGGGTAACTCTAACCAAACAATTGAAAGATCTGTATGATCAGAGCTTCACATCTCTCAAGAAGGAAATCAAAGAAGATCTAAGAAAAATGGAGAGATCTCCCATGCTCATGGATTGGCAGAATTAATGTAGTAAAAATAGTCATCCTACCAAAGGCAATGTACAGATTCAATGCAATCGCCATCAGAATCCCAGCGCAAATCTTCAAAGACATGGAAAGAGCTATTCTCAAATTCAGCTGGGCAGGTAAAAAACCCAAAATAGCAAAAACAATACTTAACAATAAAAAAAAGAACTGCTGGGGAAAATCACCATTCTGACCTCAAGCACTCCTGCAGAGCAATAGTAATGAAAACTGCATGGTATTAGTACAGAGACAGATAGATAGACTAGTGGAATGGAATTGAAGACCCAGAAATAAAAACCACACACTTACACACACTTGATCTTTGACAAAGAAGCCAAAAATATGCAATGGAAAAAAGAATCTCCAATAAATGGTGCTGGTATAACTGGATGTCTATATGTAGAAAGATGAAAATAGATCCATGTTTGTGAACATGCACATGCTTAAGTCCAAGTGGATCAAGGACCTCAATATAAAACCATGTAAGCTCAATCTAATAGAAGAGAAAGAGGGGAAGAAGCTTTAACTCATTGGCATAGGGGGAAATTTCCTAAACAGAACTCCAATGGCTCATGCTCTAAAATCAAGAATTGATAAATGGGATCCCATGAAACTGGAAAGCCTCTGCAAGGCAAAGGACATAGTCAATAAGACAAATCAGCAAGCAACATATTAGCAAAGATTCTACACTAACCCCCATATCTGATAGAGGGCTAATATCCAAATTATATTAAAAAAAAACCAAGAAACTAACCACACAAAACCAAACAACCCAATAAAAAATGAGGTATACAGCTATACTCTCTTGGGCATATACCCAAAAGATGCCCCAAGATATAAAAAAGACACATGCTCCACTATGTTCATAGCAACCTTATTTATAATAGCCAGAAGCTGGAAAAAACCCAGATGCCTTTCAACAGAGGAATGGATACAGAAAATGTGGTACATCTACACAATGGAATATTACTCAGCTATCAAAAACAATGCCTTTATGAAATTCATAGGCAAATGGAGGGAACTGGAAAATATCATCCTGAGTGAGGTAACCCAATCACAGTAAAACACACATGGTATGCACTCATTGATAAGTGGCTAATAGCCCAAATGCTTGAATTACCCTAGATGCATAGAACACATGAAACTCAAGACGCATGATCAAAATGTGAATGCTTCACTCCTTCTTTAAAAGGGGAACAAGAATACCCTTGGCAGGGAATAGAGAGGCAAAGATTAAAACAGAGGCAGAAGGAACACCCATTCAGAGCCTGCCCTACATGTGGCCCATACATATACAGCCACCCAATTAGACTAGATGGATGAAGCAAAGAAGTGCAGGCCAACAGGAACCAGATGTAGATCTCTCCTGAGAGACACAGCCAGAATACAGCAAATACATAGGAGAGAATGCCAGCAGCAAACCACTGAACTGAGAACGGGACCCCCGTTGAAGGAATCAGAGAAAGGACTGGAAGAGCTTGAAGGGGCTTGAGACCCCATTTGAACAACAATGCCAACCAACCAGAGCTTCCAGGGACTAAGCCACTACCTAAAGACTGTACATAGACTGACCCTGGACTCTGACCTCGCGGTAGCAATGACTGAATAGCCTAGTAAGGGCACCGAGTGGAAGGGGAAGCCCTTGGTCCCACTAAGACTGAACCCCAGTGAACGTGATTGTTGGGGGGGGCGGTAATGGGGAGGATGATGGGAGGGGGAACACCCATATAGAAGGGGATGGAGAGGGGTTGGGGGTATGTTGGTCTGGAAATCGGGAAAGGGATTAACATTTGAAATGTAAATAAGAAATACCCAATTTAATAAAGATGTAAAAAATAATAAAAAACCATCACCAATATTAAATAGTAATTTTCTTTTTTACTTGAAAATAACAATGACTGAAATACTTTCTTATTCACCATAAAAATATTTGCTAATTTTTTAAAAAAGAAAGAATATGTGGTACATCTACACAACAGTGTATTACTCAGCTATCAAGTACAATGATTTCATGAAATTCATAGGCAAATGGATTGACTTACAAAATATCATCGTGAGTGAGGTAATCCAGTCACAGAAAAGCACACTTAGTTATAAGTGTATATTAGTCCAAAAGCTCGAATCACCCATAGTACAATACAGAGACCACATGAAGCTCGAGAAGAAGGATGACCAAAGTGTGGATGCTTCACTCCTTCTTAAAAGGGGGAAAATATTCATAGGAGGGGATATGGAGATAGAGTTTGGAGCAAAGCCTAAAGCAATGGCCATTCAGAGCCTGCTCCACATGTGCCCCATATATATACAGCCACCAAGACATAATCAGAGCATTTCAAATACAGAGGTAAATGCTAGCAGCAAACCGCTGAACTGAGAACTGGACCCCTTTGGGGAAATTAGAGGAAGTATTGAAAGAATCGAGGAACTTGCAACCCCATAAGAACAACAATGCCAGCCAACCAGACCTTCCAGGGACTAAACCACTACCCAAAGACTATACATGGACTGACCCTGGGCTCCAACTGCATATGTAGCAGAGAATAGCCTTGTTGGGGCACCAGTCGAAGGGGAAGCCCTTGATCCTGCCAAGGTTGGACCCCCAGTGCAGGGGAATGTCGGAGCTGGTGGTGATGGTAAGGGTGTTGGATGGGGGGGACACACTTATGGGGAAAGGGAGGTAACCAGGGGCTTGTGGACAGGAAACTGGGAAAGCGAATAACATTTGAAATGTAAATAAAGAAATATATCTAATAAAGAAAAAAACTTAAAAAAAGAAAATATCCAATAAAAGTTATAATATACAGCAAGGCAGAGGAATCTTCATGGTAGATTCATATTCTTCACATCTATCTTAGTGTCTTGTGACTATAATTATGTAATATGATCATAATGAATTTAATGTTTGTTGCATTTTAGTAAATAAGCACAACTTACAAAGGTTTGGCTTTAAATACAGGCTACCATATGGCTAAAACAGAAGAATATAATTGCATTATACTATTAAATATAAAGTTAATATGAAAAAATTACTCAAAGAAAGTAAGCAAACTATAAACATTTATCTATATGAATAAATCTAGTAAGGAATACACGAAAAAAGCAAATAGTTGATGGAAATGAATAAAGCAATTGAAACCCTGAAAATGATTATTGAAGCAGTAAATAAAAAAAAACAAAAACAAAACAAAACAGGAATTTTGGAAATGAAACAATATAGGATGTGGGATTCTCTCTGGCCCCCTCAAGTGGTTGCCCCCTGCTAAGCCTTGCTGATGCAAGTGGAAGCTTTTTGTTCCTAACAAAGGAACATCCTGACCTTTCTGTTTGGCACCTGGGCAGTAACATCCTTGGATCAATTCCTGTTTTTCGTTCCTGAGGGCATAAGCCTGTTTTTCCACTATGCTTCTTGGAATTTTCCACTCAGTGGACTTGGGGTATATATTCTGTGAACCTCAGTAAAGCTTTGGCATTCTTGTAACAGGGATGACCAAGTATGTGTTTTTTCTTAAACCTAGCAGGCCCAGTTCTTGGTACCATGGCAGCGCATCAATAGCAAAATTAACAGGATGTACAGATGCAAACATCACCAACAGAATAGAAGATACAGAAGAGAGAATCTCAAGCATTGAAGATACGATAGAAGAAATAGATATGTAAAACAAAATGATAAGTCTAAAAAACTTCCTGACAGAAATCATCCAAGAAGTATGGTATATTATGAAAAGACCAAGCCTACGAATAATCTGAATAAAGGAAGAAGATTCCCAGCTCAAAGGCCAAGAAAGTATTTTTGATGAAGTCATAGCAGACATTAAAATATGAAATACAGTACAATTTTAGTATTCATAAAATAAAAATGTATCTACACCACTCCTGGGCATATATCCAAAAGATGCTCCAACATATAATAAGGACACATGCTCCACTCTGTTCACAGCAGCCTTCTTTATAATAGCCAGAAGCCATAAAGATCCCAGATGTCCCTCTACAGAGGAATGGATACAGAAAATGTGTTACATTTATACAATGGAGTACTACTCAGCTATCTAAAACAATGACTTCATGAAATTCATAGGCAAATGGATGGAACTGGAAAATATCATCCTGAGTGAGGTAACCCAATCACAGATAAGTGCACTCATTGATAAGTGCATATTAGCCGAAAAGCTCAAATTATGCAAGATGCAATCCATAGACCACATGAAGCTCAAGAAGAAGGATAGCCAAAGAGCAGATGCTTCAGTCCTTCTTAGAAGGGGGAAGAAAAATATTCATAGGAGGGGATATGGAGACAAAGTTTGGAGCAGAGACTGAAGGAATGGCTATTTAGAGCCTTCTCCACCAGAGGAATCCAACCCATATACATACAGCCACCAAACCCAGACAATATTGCTCATGCCAAGAAGTGCATGTTGACAGGAGCCTGATAGAGCTGTCTCCTGAGAGGCTTTGCCAGAGCATGACAAATACATAAGTGAATCATTTCAGCCAAGCATTAAACTGAGCATGGGGTCCCCATTGGAGAAGTTACAGAAAGAATTGAAGGAGCTGAAAGGGTTTGCAACCCCATAAGAACAATACAAACCAACCTGTGGGGAAGCACCCTCGTAGAAGCGGGGAGGGAGATGGTGATGGGATGGGGGTTTATGGATGGAAATCAGGGAAAGGGGATAATTTTTAAAATGTAAATTTAAAAATCAAAAAAATAATGTATTTGTTAATTTTAATCTTTTCATCTTTAGTAGAATCACCAATTGTGAGGTTTACATGTAAATTACATATTAATGTTTTTAAGAGTTGAATATATTGATATTTACTTGTTATTCTCATCATTTGATTGTAACAATGTGATGCCTCCTTATATGTTCATTGAAATTTTTTCATATTTTTATAATTCATGTTTTGTTACCTTTATCTGTAGCTATTTAAATATACATCAAATATACATCAACATATTTTGTGAACAATGCTGGAGTTAATGAGAGTCACTTTCTGTATCCTGAACTAGCAACTTTCTTGTAAATGACAAAACACAGCTGTTAAGATGATTTGTAAATTCCTCCTTTGAAATTCCAGCCACTGTGACTAAAAAGGAAAATGAAAAGTGCACAGTGTTGATTCTCAGACTTCATGTATATGGGTTATGCACATCTCATTTGGCATTCCGGAAGTTCTCATTTCCACCAACTATTATTCCCAGAACAAGTCAGAACTTCCGGAAGGTTAAAAAGTAAAAGTGTACTGGTTGTCAGGCAAAAAGTTCTCAGTTTGCTCTGGGTTCCTAAGAACCATTTTATTACTCCTTTGGTAGGAAACTTTGTCAGATTACAAATTGTTCTTGACTACTTAAGTTTCCCTTCAAGAATTGAAAATACCTGACAAGTTCATGAATGCTTCTTCTCAGATCCTAAGAAGGTTGCGGCCATTTTACAAGTGCCCCGGGGAATGTAATGGATCCTCTACAATCATTTTCATTTAGTACAGATTACACTGGTGTTCATGATATCTCATATCATCCCCACTAACTAATCAATAAACAATAGGATATTTAAAAACATTAGGGCAGGAGGTTTAAGTGATGAGGTGATTGCAAGTATGATGAAGGCAGAAGTGGTTAAAGTTAGAAAGCCTTCAGGAAGTGCACAGAGTGCTTGGTTCCATTCACAGGGCTGTGCTACCAAAGAAAATGAGGGTCATTTGTAATATATAAATAGATATCAGTACATATTCGCATTTATTACCTTTTGATGTGATATTCTGGTGTTTAATTGATATGTGCAAGATCTGAGTTCCATTTCTTTACAGCATGGTGAAACTAAATAGCTGTTTTGATTGGACCTGTAGTCCTGTGTGTGGTTAGTGCTGAGCTCAGGCATATCCAAATGGTGTTAGAGGTAATTTTTATTTCTGTAATATAGGTGTAGTAAATTGGCAACTACTCCATGCTGAAGACCATGGGTTTAAAGTTCATTATTGTGGCAGAGAACAAACAAAGAGGCATTTGTTTAAATATAAGTGTGGCTAATTTGATTGGTGATAGCAACAAGTATACAAACAACAATGCAAACCAAACTATCATTCCGTCTTTTAAAGGTACATAGATGTAATATCTTTAAAGGAATGCAGCATTCATAAGCACAATATCAGGACTGGCCCATGAAAATGTTGATCTGAAACGGATGTTGAGTTGGATGAAAACATTAGAAGGTAGAACACTTGCTGAATAATAATGAAGTGATATCCATTTAAATTATGAAAATATTTGTCATTTGTAGTAGTACTATTTATATAACATAGTATATTTCTCATTACAAGCTATATCATGTATGGCTTTATATTATAAACATTAGTACAGTACAATATTTAGAAATAATGACCTAATGGTGAAATAATATGGTTACTGTACATTCATTCTAATTAAAAAACAGTAGGTTGTAATTAAAACTAATAAGAGATTTTTTAACATTTATATGAATATATTTAATTGAAGCAGTTTAAATATTTAAATGACAATGTGATATGGTCATTAAACAATAGAAAATTATTTTATCTATTGTTGCAGATTTTAGGTATAATAGCTTGGAAATTAATTTTGAACTATAGAAATTATTACTTTTTAAAATTAATAGTAGGCTTTAATATGATTTGTGACACAAATGTTCTCAATGCAATCTAATATTTTCCAGGTGAATCTGGCTACACCTTTTTAAAAATTTTTATTTAATCTTTTTTTTTTACACTCCATATTGTATCACCCTCTCAGTCCACCCTATGACTGTTCCCTATTCCATAACTCCTCCCCACACCCTGTCTCCACGATGATGTCCTCACAGCCCAACCCTCACCCCACAAGACCTCTAAACTCCCTGGGGCCTCCAGTCTCTTGAGGACTAGGTGCATCTTCTCTGACTGAACCCAGACTGGGCAGTTCTCTGCTGTATATGTGTTGGGGGCCTCATATAAATTAGTGTAGGCTGCCTGGTTGGTGGTCCAGTATCTGAGAGATCTCAAGAGTCCAGGTTAGTTGAGACTGCTGGTCCTCCTACAGGGTCACCTTCCTCCACAGCTTCTTCCAGCTTTTCCCTAATTCAATCACAGGGGTCAGCAGCTTCTGTCCATTTGTTGGGTGTAAATATATGCATTTTTCAGCTGCTTTTTGGGTCTTTCAGAGGGTAGCTTTTGTGAGTGTCCCATTGCCTCAGTAATGGTGTGGGGGCTTGGGGCCTCCCCTTGAGCTGGATTCCACTTTGGACTAGTCACTAGACCTCCTTTTCCTCAGGCTCTTCTCTATTTTTGTCCCTGCAGTTTTTTTCAGACAGGAACAATTATGGGTCAGAGTTTTGACCGTGGGATGACAACCCATTCCTCAATTGATACCTGTCTTTCTTCTGAAAGTGGGCTCTACAAGTTTCCTTTTCCCACTGTAGAACCTTTCATCTGAAGTCCCTCCTTCTAAGTCCTAAGAGAGTCTCTTACCTCCAAGTTCTCTAGTACATTCTGGAGGGTCTCCCCACTTTCTACCTCCTGAGGTTGCCTTTTTTTCCATTCTTTCTGCTGGCACTCAGGGCTTCAGTCCATTTCCCCACCCAATGTCAGATTGTGTTTCCCTCCTCCTGCCCCACCCATTCCCTTTCCCAACTATATCCTCCTCCCTCCCCTGCTTCTCTCCCTCCCCTTGTAATTGTTTTTTCTCCCTCCCAAGTGGGACTGGCTACGCTTACTGGGCCTGTCAGCTTGTTGACCCTTTTTGAGTTCTGTGGACTGTTCTTTGGGTATTGTGTACTTTTTTTTAAACTAATATTCACCTATTAGTGAGTACATACCATACATATCATTTTGGGTCTGAGTTACCTCACTCGTAATGGTATTTTCTAGTTACATCCATTTGCCTACAAAACTCAGGATGTCCTCATTCTTAATAGCTAAGTACTATTCCATTGTGTAAATGAACCAGATTTTCTGTATCCGCTCTTCTGTCCTGGGACATCTGCATTGTTTCCAGCTTCTGGCTATCACAAACAAGGCTGCTATGAACATCAGGGAACACTTGCCACTGTGGCTTGGTGGTTCAATTTTGGGTATATTCCCAATAGTGGTATTGATAAGTCTTTCGGTAGATCTATTTCCAATTTTCTGAAAAACCTCCAGATTGATTTCCATATGGGTGTCCCAGTTTGCAATCACACCAGCAAGGGGAACAGTGCTCCTCTTTCCCCACATCCTTGTCAACATGTGGTGTCTCCTGAGGTTTTGATCTTATCCATTCTGATTGGTGTAAGGTAGAATCTCAGATTAAATTTGGTTTACATTTCTCTGATCACTATGGACATTGAACATTTTTTAGGTGCTTCTCGGCCATTAAAGATTCCTCGGTTGTGAATTCTCTGTTTAGTTCTAGACCCCATTTTTTTATTAGGTTGTTTGGATTTTTTGGTGGTTAGCTTCTTGAGTTCTTTAAATATTTTGGATATTAGCTCTCTATCAGATGTGGGATTAGTGAAGATTTTTTTCCCCAAACTGTAGGTTGCTGATTTGCCCTATTGACTATACCCTTTGCCTTACAGAAGCTTTCCAGTTTCATGAGGTCCTATTTATCAATACTTGATTTTAGAGCATGAGTCATTGGAGTTCTGTTTAGGAAATTTGCCCCTGTGCTAATGAGTTCAAGGTTCTTTCCCCTTTTCTCTTTTATTAGATTCAGTTCATCTGCTTTTATGTTGAGGTCCTTGATCTACCTGGATTTGAGCTTTGTGCAAGGTGACAAAAATGGGTCTATTTTCATTTTTCTGCATACAGCCAGTTATACCAGCACCATTTATTGAAGATGCTTTCTTATTTTCCATTGTATATTTTTGGCTTCCTTGTCAAAAATCAAGTGTGTGTATGTGTGTGATTTCATTTCTGGGTCTTCAACTCTATGCCATTGATAAACTTGTCTGTCTCTGTACCAATTCCATGCAGTTTTTATCATTTTTGCTCTGTAGTATAGCTTGAGGACGGGGATGGTTATTTCCAGGCGTTCTTTTATTTTTAAGAATTATTTTCACTATTCTGAATTTTGTGCCTTTCCAGATGAATATGAGACTTGTCCTTTCCATGTCTTTGAAGAATGCTTATGACTCGGTGCCCCAGTGTAGGGGATTGCCAGGGCAGGAAGGTGGGAAGAAGGTGGTTGGTGGGGAGCACCCTCATGAAGTCGGGGGGGATAGGCTGTTCTGGAATGGAAACCATGAAAGGATAACATTTGAACTGCAAATAAATAAAATATCCAATAAAAGAAAAATAATTGTTTTCGTTATTCTGGTTCTTTGGCTTTACAGATGAATTTGAGAAGTGCTCTTTTCATTTCTTTGAAAAATTGAGTTGGGATTTTGATAGGGATTGCATTGACTCTAGATTACCTTTGGTTGGACAGCCATTTTTGCTGTTAATTCTGCTAATCCATGAGCATGGAACATCTTTCCATTTTCTGAGATCTTCTATTTCTCCCTTGAGAAACTTGTAGTTATTGTCATACTGATCTTTCACTTGTTTGGTTAGAGTTACTCCAAAATATTTTATATTATTTATGGCTATTGTGAAGGGAGTTGTTTCCCTAATTTTTTTCTCAGCCTGTTTATCATTTGTATAAAGGAAGACTACTGATTTATTTCAGCTAATTTTATATCAGGCCACTTTGCTGAAGTTGTTTATCAGTTCAAGAAGTTCTCTCGTAGAATTTTTGGGATCAGTTATGTATATTACTATATCATCTGCAAATAGTGATATCTTTATTTCTTTTTTCACCAATTTGTATCACCTTGATCTCCTTTTGTTGTTTTTTGTCATACCTCAAACATGACTTAGTAGACTTGAGTAGATATAGGGAGAGTGGAATCCTTTTCTTGTCCTTGAATTTAGTGCGACTGCTTCCGGTATCTCTATATTTAATTTGATATTGGCTGTTGGTTTGAAGTAAATTGGTTTTATTATGTTTAGGTATGGGCATTGAATTCCTGATCTCTCCAACACTTTTAACATGAATGGGTGTTATATTTTGTCAAATGTTTCCTCTGCATGTAAGGAGATGATCAGGTGATTTCTTTTCTTTGAGTTTGTTTATATGGTACACTGCATTAATAGATTTTCATATATTGAACCAACCTTGCATCCCTGGGATGAAGCCTTCTTGATCATGGTAAATGATGGTTTTGATATGTTCTTGGATTTGGTTTGCAAGAAGTTTATGAGCATTTTTGCATCAATATTCATGAGCAAGATTGGTCTGAAGTTCTCTTTTTTACTAGTGCTCTTGTGTAGTCTAGGTATCAGAGTAATTGTGGCTTCATAGAAAGAATTAGGTAGTGTTCCTTCTGTTTCTATTTCATGCAATAGTTTGAGGAATATTGGTATCAGGTCTTCTTTGAAGGTGTGGTAGAATTCTGAACTAAATTCATGTGGCCCTGCACTTTTTTTGGTTAGGAGGTTTATAATGATTTCTTCTATTTCCTTATGGGATATGGGCCTGTTTAGAAGGTTTACTTGCTCTTGATTTAGCGTTGGTATGTGGTATCTGTCTAGAAAACCATCCATTTCATCCAGATTTTCCAGTTTTGAAGAGTATAGGCTTTTGTAGTAGGATCTGATGATTTTTTTTTAATTTCCTCTGTTTCTGTTGTTATGTCTCTCTTTTCATTTCTGATTTTGTTAATTTGGATACTGACTCTGGGCTCTTTAGTTTGGCTAGGGGTTTATCTATCTTGTTGAGTGTCTCAAGGAACCAGCTTTTGGTTTTGCTGGTTCTTTGTGCTGTTCTCTTTGTTTCTATTTGTATGATTTCAGCCCTGAGTTTGACTATTTCCTGCTATCTACTCCTCTTGGCTGAATTTGCTTCTTTTTCTTTTAGAGCTCCCAGGTGTGCTGTTAACTTGCTAGTGTAAGACCTCTCCAGTTTCTTCACCAGCACACTTAGTGCTATGAATTTTCCTCTTAGCACTGCTTTCATTATGTCCCATAAGTTTGGGTATGATGTGTCAATATTTTCATTAAGTTCTAGGAAGTCTTTAATTTCTTCCTTGACCACGTTATCATTGAGTAGAGCATTGTTCAACTTCCATGTGTATGTGGACTTTCTGTTGCTTTTGCTGTTATTGAAGAATGGCTTTAAGCCATGGTGGTCTGGTAGAATGCATGGGATTATTTAAATCTTCTTGTATCCATTGAGAGTTGTTTTGTGACCAATTATGTGGTTGATTTTGGAGAAGGTATCATAAAGCGCTGAAAAGAAGGTGTATTGTTTTGTTTTAGGGTGAAATGTTCTGTTTATGTCTGTTAAATCCATTTGGTTCATAACATCTGTTAGTTTTCTGTGTCTCTGTTTTTATTTCTGTTTCTAATGATGATTTGTGAGAGTGGTGTTAAGTCTTTCCACTATTATTTTGTGGGGGTAATGTGTGTGTTTTGAGCTTTAGCAAATTTCTTTATGAAAGTGTGTGCCCTGCATATGGGGGTATGGATGTTCAGAATTGAGACTTTTTTGTTAATTTGTTTTTCCCTTTGATGAATATTGTGTCTTTCCTCATCATGCTTGAAAACTTTGTTAAAAGTCCATTTTAATGGATATTAAGATGGCAACTCCAGCTTGTTTCTTGGAACCATTTGCTTCAAAGACTTTTTCCATCCTTTTATGCTGAGATAGTGTCTGTCTCTGTTATTGAGGTGTGTTTTTGTATGCAGCAAAATCTGGATCTTGTTTGTGTATCCAATCTGTTAGCTTATGTCTTTTTATATGTGAGTCAAGTCCATTAATATTTAGAGATATTAAAGACAGATGAGTGTTGGTTCCTGTTATATTTGTTCTTATAGATAGTTATATATGCTTGTGGTTTTCTCCTTTTGAATTTTTTGTGATATGCTTAATATCTTGTTTTCTCTTTGGTGTAGGTATCTTCCTTGTACTGGAGTTTTCCTTTTAGGATCCTCTGTAGGCCTGGATTGATAGATAGATACTGTTTGAGTTTGGTTTTGTCCTGGAATATTTTGGTTTCTCCATCTATGTGGATTAAGTGTTTCGCTGGATATTGTAGCCTGGGCTGGCATTTGTATTTTCTTAGAATCTGCTTGACCTCTGACCAGGATCTTCTGGTTTTCATAGTCTTTGTTGAGAAGTCTAGTGTAATTCTGATAGGTCTGCCTTTGAATGTTATTTGGCCCCATTCCCCTGCAGCTTTTAATATTGTTTTGTTGTTGTTGTTGTTGTTATTCTATGTGTTTAGTGTTTGATTATTATGTGACAAGAAGATTTTCTTTTCCATTCTATTTGTTTGGTGTTCTTAGGGCTTCTTTGCAGCCTTTAGCCATTCTTTCTTTTAGGTTGGGAAAGTTTTCTATGATCTTGTTAAAGATATTTTTGTACCTTTGAGCTGGGAATCTTCACTCTTTATTCCAGAATTATTATTCTAGATTTGGTCTTTTCACAGTCCTGACTTTTCTGAATGTTTTGGTTTTTATGTTTTCAGTTTCTTTGACCATTGTACAATCTCTCTTTCTACAGTATCTTTCTACACTATGATTCTCTTCTGTCTCTTTATCTGTTGAGTACATTTCTACATCTGTATTTCCTGACCTCTTTTCCTAGATTTTTCTTTTTTTCCAGGTTTGCTCTCTACCTCATGCTTTTCTATTTTTTTTCTTACTTCCACTTTCTTTAGGTCTGGAATCACGCAATCTCCCCTGTTTGTGTTTTCTTCCCGTATTTCTTTAAGGGATTTATTTATTTCCTCTTTAAGGGTTTCTACCTATTTACCTGTATTTCTTTCAATGAGTTATTTATATCCTCCTTAAAGGACACTATTATCTTCATGAAATAGGTTTTTAGGTCAGCTTCCTGATTTTCAGGTATATTGGTGTATTCAGGGCTTGCAGTACTAGAACTGGGTTCTGATGATGCCCATGTATATTGGCTTCTGTTGCTTATGGTTTTGTGCTTGCCTCTCACCATCTGGATATCCCTAGTGTTTGCTGGTCTGGGTAACTCTGTTTGATGTCTGCCTCTTTTGTCCCTGGGTTGCAGCAGGTCTCCTGGTAGGGCTGTGGCCCTGGTTGTAGCAGACCTCCTGTGGGGCCTTCCAACTGAAGGAGCTTCAGAGGGGCAGAGAAGCTGCTGATTTGTTGCCCTGGCTGCAGTAGATTTCCTAGGAGGCCTTCACACTGTTGGATCTTCAGAGAAGTAGTCAAACTGTTGTCCTGTGTGAAGCTATTCTCTAGGGGTGTCAATGTACTGTGGTTTCTGTTTTCTTTTGTGGAGCCACACTCCAAGGAGGCTTTCAGTCTTTTGGGTCAGTTGCCCTGCATGCCTGTGCCCCTGCAGGTTCCCTTCAGACTGTATGCTTGCTAATTGTTACCATACAGAGTGAACCCCAGATGCTTAAGTCCAGCAGTGTCTTCCTGGAAATTCTGGTTGTGTGTGAGAGCCTGGACCTTGGGCTGGGATGTGTATCAAATGTTTTGAGTGCAGTGGTTCTTTTGGTATGCTTCAGGATATGATGTCAAATATTCTGAGTGCTATGGATCCTCTGGTATGTCTCAGGATATAGCCTCTTCCAGGGAGCAGACTAGCTAGCAGTCTGTTCCAGCAGAAAGTACCAGGCAGAAGAGGATTGGTATTGGATAGGGGAGGGGTTGGTGGGTCCCTGAGTCCACTAGGCTCCTAGAAGCAGCTGTGAGACTTCGGGAGGTTCATATCAAATGTTGAGTACAGTGGATCCTCTGGTATGTCTCAGGATATAGCCTCTTCTGGAGAGCAGACTAGCTAGCAGTCTCTCCCATTAGAAAGGACCAGAGAGAAGGGAGCTAATTCCATATTCTTAACACCCTTTCGTCAGTTTTACCTCTTCCCTTTGTTTTAGAAAATGGGATGCAATGTCCTAAGAAGTGAATTATTTTTTGTCCTCAATAAATCTCCTTGACAACTTTTCTACCAATTTACTGCCACCCCCTTTAAAAAACCAAAACCAAACCAAACCAAACCAAACAAACAAACAAAAACAATGACAAAAAAAAATCCCATAAGACAATAGGAATATAAATTCCAATCAAGTCCAGAGCTATTACTAAGTGCCTACTTATATACAATTCTAGATTCAGCATTAATTGAAACAAAAAAACTGCTAAAACAATATGTTATGAAAAGAAAAAATTCAGGGTTTATTTCTTGATACAGCAGAGAAATACAAAGAATTGCTTAGGGAATCACAGACTATGCATGCAAAAGTAATCCTCCAGGGCCATCTCAATTTATCTATTTCATGGATGAAAAGACTGGCATCCAAAGAAGTAAAGGGATTTTCTAAGACACAGAGTAGATCAAATTCAGAGATAATTCCCAGCCATGGTTCAAATAAATTTGTGAATTAAACTTGGGATCTGAGCCCTTCTATCTGACGACCTAGATCATTCTCTCTGTTACAAAAATGCCAAACTCCTCTGGAGAAGGGAAAAGAGAACTGGCATACAAATTAAATTTAACGATGGAATATTTTTTCTTATTTAATGTTGAAGAGCTACTGAGGCATGAATTATTTCTATTTCACACAGAAATTAATGACAAAGAAATTAATGATTAAAGTGATTAATTGGCTTGCCCATCCATGATCACATCCAAAGCTGGTGAGAGAATGAATATTTAAACAGTGCTCTCCAGCTGGAGAGATGGCTCAACAGTTAAGAGCACTGACTGCTCTTCTAGAGGTCCTGATTTCAATTCCCAGCAACCACATGATGGCTAACAACCATCTGTAACGAGAATCAGATGCCCTCTTCTGGTATGTCTGCAGTACTCATATAAAAATAAATAAATCTTTAAACACAAAATAAATAAACACTGCTCTCTATTTCAAAAACCATTTTCTTCTTGATATTCCATATGAATATACATATACATGCACTAAGTGAACATATGTGTATGTAAATATGTAAATATATGTATGTATATATGTATATATACACTCATGCACTGTCATGGTAATATAAATTATCATGACAGTGTATGAGCAAATTAAATATTCTGTATAACTTGAATTCTTAGAGATTATTTTATTTTACAGTTTTCCTCTAAAGCTAATACATACCAGGTTCTTAGAGAACTAGTTAGATGTCAATGGAACAACCATTATGGAAACCAAAATTCAGATAACAATTGAGGACTTATAACTATTTATCAAGCTCAAAGAGTGTGAAACAGGTTCTAGAGATTAGCATAAAATTTGATGTTTGTCTTCTAACAGACAGACACACACATACGCACACACAGAAAGGAGAGACAGATAGACACGCTTTCTCTCTCTCTCTCTCTCTCTCTCTCTCTCTCTCTCTCTCTCTCTCTAATATCAAACACACAATAGGCATTTATAAACAGTAACATGTATCATTATATGATCATGTTATATGTTTTATGTTCTATAATTGACATTCTCTTCCCACATCTTCTTTTATTAGATAGATAAATAAAAGTGGATGGGCTGTTAAAATGAACAGGGCTAAAAACAGAAATCCTGGTCTAGAGGATTGGCAGTATATTTTGCTCTCTTTTTATATGGTTAGCTAGATATGAAAAAAATCTATTTTTCTCTTTCCATCCTGAAGTTTCAGAAAATAGAGATATGTGGATTGAAGTTGTAGCTCAGTGGTAAAAGGCCTATTGGTATGTGTGAGGGGCCCTGAATTCTATCCTCAATACCAAAAATATATGATAAAAGAAAATTGAGATATGTGCCCCTAATAAAAATGTATTCTGTAAAATTTTTTTAGAGTGAGGCACTCTATCACTGCTGGAAAAGCCTATGCTTGACCAATAGTACAGAGCATAATTCTAATTAATACCCTAAAAATATACATAACTTTACCATTTCTGAATTAGGGCCACTTTTGTTAACCCATTAATCAGCATGAAAACCTGTATAAGATAAATAGAATAAAATATCAGCATTCATCTTTAACCTGTTATAAAGAAAATATTTAGAATTATAAATCCAAGAATGCAGTCCAGAAAATTGAGTAAAGATGCTCCATTGATTTCAAATCTATCTCTTATTCTTCTATGCTTGAAAAGAGAGTGCTTTATAAATTATTATATCTAGAATATATAGTTTATTCTGTTTAGTTTTAAGTTCATTTTCACTGATTTGGGTAGTTTTGTTATTAACTAGCTGTCAATATATTGGTGGGAGGGTTGGCAATCTGTTTGGAACTACGTAGAATCTACAGAAAATAGGGCTTGTCTAAACAATTAGAAGAGTAGGATAAGGAGAAATGAGGGATGGGAGTGGGGAGGGGTAGCAATAGAGAATGTGAGGACAAGCTATCGCTCCAGCAAGGGACAAAGCATTATTGATTCCAAAGCTGTTCCACTGCTTCTAGCCTCAGGGCTGTGACATTATTAAAAACTTCAATTTGGTGACAAATACCTCACAGAATCTCTTGAAGCTGGCTGGGGAAGGGTGGCAGCTTCTTGACAGGCTAAAATTGTATTTGTCAGTTCAAGACAGACTATGGAGACTGAGTATGCTTTTTAGTGTTCCCCACTGCATTCAGCCACAGCCATGCCCACATATGCAAATTCACACGCACAGTCACTTGAAGAATGTTCCAATACTCCTAGCATGAAAATATTTGTTATAGAAAGGGAGAAGTTGGGGAAAGAAAGGTGCTTGAGCTAGATGAGTCCCCATAAGTGATCTGGTAAGGGACTATTTTAGGTGTTAAGCAATCTGGACCTTGGCTCTCTTTTTTGAGAGTCTTATCTGTCCTTAGAATTTTGAGGCAATGTTGCATAGAGGGGCTCTGTAGAGAAAGATAGAAGAATAATTGGTGGAGAACTAGTTTACAGATAATTAAGCAAAAAGATACTGAATTGTAAGTAAAAGGAAAGACACAGGATGCCAGGAGAGGTGGCAAGGTGACAGAACGTGGGAATGAGAACATGTGAAGTGGATGAATAAACCAGGTTTGATAAAAATTTTCAGATTAAGGAAGTCTTCTGAGTGACTTAAACTGCAATGAGATACTTTGGAAATCTGGGTGTGACAGGGCTATGTAAGGTGTAATGAGGATAGCCATTACCTCTAAGAAAAAATCTTCTCTGCTTTGTTTACCTCTTCTCCACAATACCCTCAGAACTATCGATTAGTCTGGAATACAGCTGGCCCTGGTATTTCTTAGAAAAAAAATTTATTAGTGCCTTTGCTTCTAACATAATACAATACTATTTGGAATTAGCATGAAACATCTCCAGCGACAGCCACAGTTCTGTTTTAAAGTTAAGAACCTGCTTAACATTCATAATATCCCTAAGAATTGGGTTAATATCATTATTGACATTGTCAAAAGACAATATTTTTGTTGTTTATGAATATAGATTATAACAAATCTTGGCTCCTCCTTTTTCTAGGGAGATGACCTTGTTCAAGTTCCATAAATTTATTTTACCTATGCTTTTTCTACTAGAAACTTAAGGGAGAGCTGCTGTGCAAATTAAATCAACCTATATGTGTAGAGATTTTGACTCTCTTGCTGTTTTCAGTTTACAGATGAGAAAACTGAAGCACAAAGTGAATAGTATGTATATATGTATATATAGATATAGATATAGATATATTACACACACACACACACACACACACACACACACAAAGTTGCATAGTTGATTAGTGGAAGAGACAAAATTTAGACCCAAGTAGATTATCATTCTACATAGCTATAGAGACACAGGACTCACTCCAGGACTTACATGCTTGAGCATTGAATCTAATTTTCAAGTCCTTAGCAGTTCAAAGTCCTTTCCCCCAATTTCTTTTTCTTCTTTCCTCATTTGCCAACAAGAAGATTCTTTACATGAGCTGTGAGCTGTTTTCTTTTTTAATGTTGACTTATCCATATTAATATCCAAATTCTCCTTTAAAAATCTGGGTACCTCAATTTAGTCATAAGATAATCTTATTACTGTTCAAATTTCGTTCAAACAGTTCAGTGACAATGGATAACTCTAACAACCTGATACCTGCTTGTCTAATATCACTCCCCTACCCCAATACACACACATACACGCACACACACAGAGAGAGAGAGAGAGAGAGAGAGAGAGAGGAGAGAGAGAGAGAGAGAGAGAGAGAGAGAGAGAGGATAAGCTAATCATGAATTAAGTATTTCTGAGGCTTCTGTGTAACACCACACTTTATTTTCTATTGCTTACATTTCTGCATTATCTTCAAGTGGATATCCCTTCCTTAATCCAACTTCTTCTCATCAGCAGTTGCCTTTACAGGACAGCTAGAGACTTTTTTCCAACATACATATTCTTCTGTCATTTTTATACTTAAAACACTTATACAGCATTTCCCTGATTTTAAGCATTGAAGAATCTCTATAATCTAGGTCTTGTCTTTATATTCTTACCATTTTTTATATTTTATCATATTTTGTATTCTTAGCATTTTGTTCTGTTGTCAATGGTTGATTATTAGTACGGAAAAGGAGGAAAATAGAAAAAAGACATACATCCTCACTAAAGTTGGAGCTCCTGAGGAATAAACATTATACATTTAAAAGTCTCTATATTCCTGCTGACCAGAACAAGTGATTAATACATAGATTTTGGAAATAACAACCAATGAATAGATTAGAGTAAATATAATATCAATATGTAAAAGTGACTGAATTCCTTAATGATTAGCAAAAGCAAATTTTCTGGCTTCATTATAATGACAGATCTGGTAAAGTATTTTGAATTTTGTAAAGTTGTATAAAAATGAGGCAGATTTTCCTTTTATTAAGGCACAAAGAAAATTGGACAGTTATATAGTAAAAGTGCTATGCCCCACTGATGGAGTGGGAAAAAACATTGAGGGAATCAGAGAATTCGCTCTTTAAAGAACAGCCTGTACCAGGACACTGCAAGAGTATTAACACCCAGAAAAACAGGAGAGTTTGCAGAGACGTTCTCAGGCCCATACAAGCTCAGGAAAGATTAAATAGACTGTTCAGAAAACTACACTTCAATGCTAGTCAAAAATCAGGATTATGTCACACTAGTATTGATGCCCAACAATTAGTGGGAAAATGATTTTTGACAAAATACTTGCACTTTTTAAAATTTTCCCTTCAACTACATATTATCATTTACTGTATGTATTCTTTGTACAGAAGTTCAATGATATATGTATGGCTTTTTATATAAAATGATGATGTTTATCTATTTTGTTTTGTCTATCACTTGGCTTTTTTATATATCTATAAGACAGTTTACAAAGTTTTGTGACCAATTTAAACTTTGTTCCTTGACAAGCCTTTTCAAATGTGTTTGCCTTGTAGTTGTAACAAGATACAATGATTCTTAAGGTTAAGAAACAATATTTTTACCTACTCAGCACCTTCCATTTGCATGATTTAATTAATTAATGATTCAGACAAAGAAAACACTTAGCTATTTCTCTACATGAAATTACTCTTATTAATATTGTACACCATCATTTGAAAAATTATTTATCTTTAGTTTTTTATGGTATTGACCAGTAAGGATATTTTAATAACAAAATATAATATAATAAAATAAAAATAAGATAAAAAAGAATTGATAAAACCAAAAACAGAAAAGAAAGGGCCCAAGAAAAAGCATAGGAAACAGATACCCACTCATTTACAAACTCAGGAATCCCCTAAAATAACACTAAATTGGAAGCCATAATGAAGATGCAAAGAGGCTATAAGATAAAAATAGAAAAGAAAAAATGCAATAAAAATAAAAACATGAAATAAAAAATTTAATAATCATAAAAGAATATCCCTGACATGACATTATGAGACAAGGAATCTCAACAAATTCTGTTGAGTTCATTTTTTGCTGGCTGTCTACTACTGAGCATGCAGTTTACCCTTAAGAGTAGTTTATTATGGGTTAAAATTTTTGAGATAAGTGTGTGTGGCCTCATCCCTCAACTAAGGGCCATGCCTATTTTCTAGATATGGTCTCTACAGGTTCTCTCTCCCCTTTATTGGGTATTTCACCTAATGCCATCCCTTTTTGGTCCTGGGAACCTCTCCTTTTCCTGGCATCTGGGACTTTCTAGTGGCTACCCTGAGATCCCCCCCACCTCACTACTACATATTTGTATTCATTTTCCTAACCCTCTGGACTTCTTTCCTGTCACTTTCCATACCTGATTCTGCCCATCTAAAAGAAAAAAAATGCAGGGACAAAACTGGAGCAGAGACTAAAGGAAAGACCATCCAGAGACAACCCCACCTAGGGATTCATTCCATCTGCAGACACCAAACTCCCATACTATTGCTGATACCAGGAGACGCTTGCTGGCTGGAGCCTGATATGGATGTATTCTGAGAGGCTCTCCTAGCACCTGACTAATACAGATGCAGATACTCACATCCAACCATCAGACTGAGCCCAGGGACCCCAAAGGAAGAGTTAGGGGAAGGGCTAAAGGAGCTGAAGACGATTGCAATCCCATAGGAAGAACAACAATATCAACTAATTGGACCCCCAGAGCTTCCAGGGCTTAAACCAGCATTCAAAGAATATACATGGATGAGTCCAGTGACATATGTAGCAGAGGATTGACTTATTTGGCATTAATTGGAGGGGAGGCCTTTGTTTCTATGGGAGCTTGCTGCCCCGGGATAGGGAGATGCTAGAGGGATGTGTGAGTGGGTGGGTTGGTGGGTGAAGGAGCACCCTCTTAGAGACAAAGGGGAGAGAGGATGGGATGGAGGGGGTTGGGGAGAGGAGACTGGGAAGGGGGGCTACATTTGAAATGTAAATAAATAAAATAACCCAATTAAAAAGAGAGTAGTTTGTTTCCCCGGTGGTCTCACCTTTTGCAGGAAAGTCAAATTTTATTTGCAAGTGATTATCAATTGGAGACTACTTTTGGGTTAGGGATTGAGTCATGTGCCTACTTCTCTCTCAGGTCTAAGATTCCATCTGGTGCAGACCAGTGCATACCCTGTGCATGCTACCTCAGTCTCCCTTAGTTCATGTATGCTTTGATCATGTTGACTGAGAGGGTCTTTTTTGCTTGGTTTCTCCACCCCCTCACCATCTCCTTATTATACTTTTTCTACCTCCTCTTCTGCAGGATTCCCTGACCCCGGAGTGGCATGATTTGACTTCCCATTTAGAGCTGAGTGCTACAAGGTCTCTCACTCTCTGAATAATGCATGGCTCTGAGTGTCTGTATTTGTTCCCCTCTTTGTTTGTTCTCGTCTGCTGCAGGAGGAAGTTTCTCTGATGATGGCTTAACAAGGCACTGATCTATTAGTATACAAAAATCGTAATACAAGTCATTTCACTGTTACACTTTTTACAGAAAGTAGTATTTCATTTTGCTCTGTGTCTCTGGGCTGCCGTGTCTCGGGATCTTTTTTTTTTTTAATAATAATTGTTTTTTATTTTAAATCTGCATTTTAAGAGAGCGTCTGAATATACAGCTTCTGCTCATCAAACACTTAACGAAGTGAATACAAACAAAATGACCCCAGACGTGCTAGATGTGTACACAAACCTTTGGGGCTTTATGTTTCTTTGTAGGCAATAAGTTTTCAGGACAGGGACCGGCGTTGGCTGCATTGTTCAGAGAGAGAAGAACTTCATCGGGGATTCTGAATTCATTCTGAGAGGAAGGAGGGAGGGGTTTGAGGTGGTTCACCATGGATTTTTTCTCCTTCAGCTCCAGAAACACTTTTGCCTCCTTGTCTCGGGATCTTGATCACCCAAGTGTGTTTTATTTCATGGAGTAGGCCTTCAGTAAAATCAGATACTCAGGTATTCACACAAACTTTGTACCACCTTTGTACTAGCACACTTTGCAGTCAAGACACCATTGCAAATAAAGAGTTTGTGGGTGGATTAGTGTTTATGTTTCTCCTTTGGTAGTATGCAGAGCACTTTCCTATACCAAAGATACTAGAATGTGATGGTGAAGGTTATATGTAGGTACTAGCTTGACTTCTCCATGTTCAATGTGTAGATGTTGTTTTCAGCAATGTAGTTTTCTGTCACTTTGTGGGGAGCAATCTATAGTCTTGGCAGCAGCCTGGGTTGTTTGGGATTCACATTGAACCCCTTTAGCCAACAACTCAATTAAATGCAACCTAATCCCTATACTGGAAGATTCATTTGGTGACAAGTGATATGCACTTGAGGCTCAGTCTCCCATTATTTGGTGATTGGATTTATATTGCCTTCAAATATGTATATATTTTAGGGAGTTTATACTTCATTGGGTTTCTATTCTGCCCTTCAAACGGCCCTTAATTTTATCTGTCTTCCTTTATTTACTTCTTCATTGTCCTCCTCCCTTTTTTCTCCACTTGATTCTCCAAACTATCTGTTCTATTTGTCTTTCTTAGGAAGAGATATCTATCCCTCCTAGTCCCTTATTTGATATCTAATTTGTAGTGTTCTCTGGATTTTAGCTTGGTTAATATTGACTTAACAGGTAATATCCACATATAAGTGAATACTTATGTTATTTGGCTTTCTAGGTCTGTGTTACTTCACTCAAGGTGATTTTTTTCTAGTTCCATCCATTCAGTAAGTATATTTAATGGCCATTTTTGTCAGTGTGATTGGGCTAAGAATCTTAGACATGTGTTAAAATGTTACTCCTAGGGATTAGAGTTAGATCTTGGTGATAGAGTGTTTGCTTAGCTTATATGAGACCACAGGTCCTTTTCCTAGCAGCAATAAATAAACAAACATTACTTCCTTGTATGTCTGTAATAGTAGAGATTGCAGCAACAATAATATCTAAAATAACAAACTGAGTAAATAGATGGCCTCTCAAAATTGCAGTGGGTGTTATTAATCTTCTTTTAGCGCTTCAAGAGAACAAAAATACTGGAAAACAAATGTCGTTTTGTGTTAGAGTTGGCACATCCATCTTCTGCCTTTATCCATTGAAACTCTGGTTCTTGAATTTTCAGACACTGGGATTCAGGTCACCCTCCCTCATGATATCTGCTAGTTTTAGGCTGAATTATATCACTAGATTCCTTGCTTCTCCAGCTTGCAGATAAGTTATTAAAAGATTTCTCAGCATCCACAATCAAACATGCCAATTCTTATAATAAATCTCCAATTCAATGTTTCTGTATAAGCTATTGATTCTGTTTCTTTAGAGAACCCTGGATGCAGGTATTTCTTAGCATTAGCAATTCTGTTCATTCAATTACTATGTTCCATTCTCTATCTGTTTGTATATTTACATAGTAATTCCCACAACAACCAATACAACTTCTATTATAACTACCTTCATCTTAGTAGTTTAGATACACCATAAAGAAGCTGCACGATTCAGTCAGTTCTGATATTAATAACTTCTAACTCAAAAATAAAATCGGCCAACACCACCTAGAAGAATGAAAGTACAAGGAGAAGTGAGATATCATTAAGCCCACCATGGCCTACTCTGACTGGAGAACTGTGAATAAGTTATCAGTGATACAGAAAATGGGTAGAGGAGGAGTGGGCTGCTTGCCTAGAATTCATCCAATACCAGGAGCAAAAGAAGAATGTATTGTTAAGGTTCACTAACTGAGTTTATCCATGCATTCAACAGTTAACATAAAACAAGTGATTTAAATATAATCTTTAAGATTCTGGGCTCTGACAGAAGTCTAGTTTAACTATGTTTAACACCAAACAGTTTGTGGACCTAGTTGTAAGCCTTCGGAAGCATTTGGCAGGTTTGGAGCCCTAAACAGGTCTGGAAAATCATTAGTCTGGATGACAGTATATTTTCTGCAAAACCCACACATATATTGGGAGAGAAAGGGGTTATGACATGGGTGGCTCTTTTATATTATTGTCCCTTTAAAACTAAAGAAAATAAATTATTATAAATTAAGTCATGACCGTGAGAGTCAGTTCCAATAGGAGTCCTTTACATACGGATCTATGAATCGTAGAGAAATTGCAAAGTAGCTTTGATGTGCACAATGTGTGAAGCAATTTCCATTTTCCACTCTCAGTTTTTCTGTGATAAAATGCCAGTCCATGATACATGGAAGACATGGAATCCGTAACATTAAATTCATTCTTCAACTGCATTTCAAGAGGAATAGTGAGGACTTGAATCCTTCTTTTGATCTAACCTACAATTTATACTATTTTGATGCCAAGAAAAGGACAAGAGGGAAGGTGTATATAAAATAAATAAATAAAGACCTTTCTATCTTGACTTGGAGGACTCAGAATTCACTATTGTAGCATGTAAAGTGGTATTTCACAACCATTGTTACTGTAAACATAGCCATTTACTCACAAGAATCATTTGCTTTGTCAATTACTATACTGAGAATGTCATTCTATTAACTTACTTTTTTTAATTTTTTTAATTAACTTGAATATTTCTTATACATTTCGGTGTTATTCCCCTTTCCCTGTTTCCGGGCAAACATCCCCTCCCCCCTCCCCTTCCTTATGGGTGTTCCCTCCCCACCTCCCCCCCATTGCCGCCCTCCCCCCAACAGTCTAGTTCACTGGGGGTTCAGTCTTAGCAGGGAAGAGAGAGGCAAAGATTAACTTCACTTTTCAATGCATAGGCTACATCCTGCTTACAATCTGATTTAGAAAGACAAATAGATTTTGAAGTAAAGTTTTGTCTCCTTTAAGTCATTGAACACGTATTTAAATCAACTAAAAGGATTTATTGTTATTCAAGGTCATTCTTTTCCCCCCAGTAGATGGGACACTCTCCACTTGACTTCAATTTACATGGTAAAATATCATTAAGTCATATCACATTCATATAGCCTGACTGATTTCACATGGAGTCTGTGCTATTATTTTTATCTCATCTTGTGTTAAAGTGATCATTTTAAAAAATGATAGTGTAAACAAAACTGCAAAGAGATAATTAAGGGACTAAAGAGAATTATTTTCCAGCATCTTTAGAAAATTGTTATACTCTGCATACTAATTGTAAACTTCGTTTCCCAAGAAAGATATATTTGTATTGTTTTTTAGATACTAAACGAATAATCAGTGTTTTTGTCAATGCTCGTGACCTCATCCTTTTCCAAGTCAGACAATAGAAGTGCAATCTCTTAGCTAAAATGAGTATTTAGTAAATGCTTATTCCTAAAGTGGAATGAATTCCAAACACACTAGGCATATCAAGAATGCATGGTTTCTCTTATCAAAGGAAAAGTCTCCTTAAGGATCATTCAGAATATGCTCTCCTGACAATGCAAACTTCAGTAAAGAGCTTCTACCCCTTTTGTGTCAGCTTTGTCATTTTTTTAATTAGCAAATCATAATTGTATCATCCATTCCTGTTGTAAAAATACAGGAAGGATACTTGTAGCAAATACACCAGGCCTACAATGTGTTCACTTGTCATCGTCCATGTTTAGTTGCTTACTCACCAAACCGAGCTTTTGTATGTTAAACCCCATGGCATTTGGCTCGCTTGGCTGAACAGATCTTCCCTAGTTAGCTCTGTCTTTTAAACCTAGAATCCTGAGTTACCTGTAAAGTAAGAGAGAATGAGTCCTAGTGGTCTACAATGTTTGTTTTATACAGCCATATTTTTTATTATACTTAATTCTGGGTGCCCAAGCCCATTAGCTTAGAACATGGAGTTTTTCTGATCTCCTTTTTTTTTCTTTTTTTTTTTATTATTAGCGGTATTTCTTATATACATTTCAGTGTTATTCCTTTCTCGGTTCCAGACAGAACATCCCCCCCCTTCCTTCCAAATTGTTCCCCTCAACCCCCCCATTGCTGCCCTCTCCCCAAACAGTCTAGTTCACTGGGGTTCAGTCTTATGGACCCAGAACCCCTTCACTGGTGCTCTTGCTAGGATATTCATTGCTACCTACGAGGTCAGGTCAGGGTCAGTCCATGTATAGTCTTTGGATAGTGGCTTGGTCCCTGGGAAAGCTCTGTTTGGTTGGCATTGCTGCATATGGGGTCTCAGCTCCTTCAAGCTCTTCAGTTCTTTCTCTGTTCCTTCAATGGGGTCCCTGTTCTCCAGTTCAGTGGTTTCCTGCTGGCATGCGCCTCTATTTGCTGTATTCTGGCTGTGTCTCTCAGGAAGCGATCTGCATTCACATTTTGATCATCCGTCTTGAGTTTCATTTGTTCTAGGCATCTAGGGTAATTCAAACATTTGGGCTAATAGCCACTTATCAATGATACATACCATGTATGTCTTTCTGTGATTAGGTTAGCTCACTCAGGATGATATTTCAGTTCAACCATTTGCCTCTGAATTTCATAAAGTCATTGTTTTTTGATAGCTGAGTAATATTCCATTGTGTAGATGTACCACATTTTCTGTATCCATTCCTCTGTTGAAGGGCATCCTGGTTCTTTCAGCTTCTGGCTATTATAAATAAAGGCTGCGATGAACATAGTGGAGCACGTGTCTTTTTATATGTTGGGGCATCTTTTGGGTATATGCTTGGGAGAGGTATAGCTGGATCCTCAGGCAGTTCAATGTCCAATTTTCTGAGGAACCTCAGACTGATTTCCAGAATGGTTGTACCAGTCTGCAATCCCACCAACAATGGAGGTGTTCCCTTTCTCCACATCCTCGCCAGCATTTGCTGTCACCTGAGTTTTTGATCTTAGCCATTCTCACTGGTGTGAGGTGAAATCTCAGGGTTGTTTTGATTTGCATTTCCCTTATGACTAACGATGTTGAACATTTCTTTAGGTGTTTCTCGGCCATTCGGTATTCCTCAGCTGTGAATTCTTTGTTTAGCTCTGAACCCCATTTTTTAATAGGGTTATTTGTCTCCCTGCGATCTAACTTCTTGAGTTCTTTGTATATTTTGGATATAAGGCCTCTATCTGTTGTAGGATTGGTAAAGATCTTTTCCCAATCTGTTGGTTGCCGTTTTGTCCTAACCACAGTGTCCTTTGCCTTACAGAAGCTTTGCAGTTTTATGAGATCCCATTTGTCGATTCTTGATCTTAGAGCATAAGCCATTGGTGTTTTGTTCAGGAAATTTTTTCCAGTGCCCATGTGTTCCAAATGCTTCCTAGTTTTTCTTCTATTAGTTTGGTGTATCTGGTTTGATGTGGTCCTTGATCCACTTGGACTTAAGCTTTGTACAGGGTGATAAGCATGGATCAATCTGCATTCTTCTACATGTTGACCTCCAGTTGAACCAGCACCATTTGCTGAAAATGCTATCTTTTTTCCATTGGATGGTTTTGGCTCCTTTGTCAAAAATCAAGTGCCCATAGGTGTGTGGGTTCATTTCTGGGTCTTCAACTCTGTTCCATTGGTCTATCTGTCTGTCACTGTACCAATACCATGCAGTTTTTATCACTATTGCTCTGTAATACTGCTTGAGATCTGGGATAGTGATTCCCCTGAAGTCCTTTTATTGTTGAGATAGTTTTTAGCTATCCTGGGTTTTTGTTATTCAGATGAATTTGCAAATTGTTCTGTCTAACTCTTTGAAGAATTGGATTGGTATTTTGATGGGGATTGCATTGAATCTGTAGATCGCTTTTGGTAGAATGGCCATTTTACTATATTAATCCTGCCAATCCATGAGCATGGGAGATCTTTCCATCTTCTGAGATCTTCTTCAATTTCTTTCTTCAGTGTCTTGAAGTTCTTATTGTACAGATCTTTCCCTTGCTTGGTTAAAGTCACACCGAGGTACTTTATATTATTTGGATCTATTATGAAGGTGTCATTTCCTAATTTCTTTCTCGGCCTGTTTCTCTTTTGTGTGAGGAAGGCTACTGATTTGTTGAGTTAATTTTATACCCAGCCACTTTGCTGAAGTTGTTTATCAGCTTTAGTAGTTCTCTGGTGGAACTTTTGGGATCATAAATATACTATCATATCATCTGCAAATAGTGATATTTTGACTTCTTCTTTTCGATCTGTATCCCTTGACCTCCTTTTTTTTGTCTGATTGCTCTGGCTAGAACTTCCAAGAACTATATTGAATAAGTAGGGAGAGAGTGGGCAGCCTTGTCTAGTCCCCTGATTTTAGTGGGATTGCTTCAAGTTTCTCTCCATTTAGTTTAATGTTAGCAACTGGTTTTGCTGTATATAGCTTTACTATGTTTAGGTATGGGCCTTGAATTCCTATTCTTTCCAGGACTTTTATCATGAAGGGTGTTGAATTTTGTCAAATGCTTTCTCAGCATCTAATAAATGATCATGTGGTTTTGTTCTTTCAGTTTGTTTATATAATGGATCACGTTGATGGTTTTCCGTTATATTAAACCATCCCTGCATGCCTGGGATGAAGCCTACTTGATCATGGTGGATGATTGTTTTGATGTGCTCTTGGATTGGTTTTGCCAGAATTTTATTGAGTATTTTTTTGCATCGATATTCATAAGGGAAATTGGTCTGAAGTTCTCTTTCTTTGTTTGGGTCTTTGTGTGGTTTAGGTATAAGAGTAATTGTGGCTTCATAGAAGGAATTGAGGTAGTGCTCCATCTGTTTCAATTTTGTGGAATAGTTTGGATAATATTGGTATGAGGTCTTCTATGAAGGTCTGATAGAATTCTGCACTAAACCCATCTGGACATGGGCTCTTTTTGGTTGGGAGACCTTTAATGACTTCTTCTATTTCCTTAGGAGTTATGGGGTTGTTTAACTGGTTTTATCTGTTCCTGATTTAACTTCGGTACCTGGTATCTCTGTCTGGAAATTGTCCATTTCCTGCAGATTTTCAAGTTTTGTTGAATATAGGCTTTTATAGTAAGATCTGATGATTTTTGAATTTCCTCTGATCTGTAGTTATGTCTCCTTTTCATTTCTGATTTTGTTAATTTGGACACACTCTCTGTGTCCTCTAGTTAAAAATCTGGCTAGGGGTTTATCTATCTTGTTGATTTTCTCAAAGAACCAACTTTTGGTTCTGTTGATTCTTTCTATGGTCCTTTTTGTTTCTACTTGGTTGATTTCAGCTCTGAGTTTGATTATTTCCTGCCTTCTACTCCTCCTGGATGTATTTGCTTCTTGTTCTTCTAGAGCTTTTAGGTGTGCTGTCAAGCTTCTGACATATATTCTTTCCTGTTTCTTTCTGCAGGCACCCAGAGCTATGGGTTTTCCTCTTAGCACAGCTTTCATTGTCCCAAAAGTTTGGGTATGTTGTATCTTCATTTTCATTAAATTCTAAAAAGTCTTTAATTTCTTTCTTTATTTCTTCCTTGACCAGGTTATCATTGAGTAGAGCATTGTTCAATTTCCACGTATATGTGGGCATTCTTCCCTTATTGTTATTGAAGACCAGTTTTAGGCCGTGGTGGTCTGATAGCACGCATGGGATTATTTCTATCTTTCTGTACCTGTTGAGGCCCATTTTTTGACCAATTATATGGTCAATTTTGGAGAAAGTACCATGAGGAGCTGAGAAGAAGGTATATCCTTTTGCTTTAGGGTAGAACGTTCTATAAATATCCGTTAAGTCCATTTGGCTAATGACTTCTCTTAGTCTTTCTACATCTCTGTTTTAATACCTGTTTCCATGATCTGTCCAAGTGATGAGAGAGTGGGGTGTGAAATCCTACTATTGGCTTGTGTGAGGTGTAATGTGTGTTTGAGCTTTAGTAAGGTTTCTTTTACGTATGTAGGTGCCCTTGTATTTGGGGCATA